>NW_025764574.1:0-23322 GCF_021365365.1 Ilyonectria robusta
CGAGCAACCGTTCCGCACTAGAAGCCATACGGCGGCCGCGTCAACAATCCGGCCAACAGGCCATTCGGCAAATCTACGACCATGTCGGGCGCCTTGAAGACGAGGGCAACTCTCTCCAGATGATGTGGGTTCCAGCAGGCGAAGAAGACTTCGCACTAGGACCAAAAGCCAAAGCAGCAGCCCGGCGGGCCACTGAAAGAGACTGCAGACCAGATATACCACTGTATCAAGCAAGATCCACGAGGATAAGACTAGTCATAACCAAGCAGCAGCAAACAAGAATGCCGCCAGGAAGAGCTGGGAAATACTCGACGACGATAGACATGGCACTCCCTGGCAAGCATACCCGTACTATATATGACCTGCTGAAGAGGAAAGAAGCAGATGTGCTGATCCAGCTCCGCACCGGAATGGCAAGACTAAACAGCTTTCTGCACAACATCGGCGCAGTAGAATCGGATATGTGCGAATGTGGTCAAGCATCCGAGACAGTTAAACATTTTCTATTCAGATGCACAAAGTGGACAAAGCAACGGGAAGGCATGCTGAAATGCCCACAAGCAAAGATGGGAAACCTCTCGTTCTTCTTGGGAGGAAAGGCAGCGTCTGACGATGACAAATGGGCACCAGACATGCGGGCAGTACGGGCGACGATCAAATTTGCCATTGCAACGGGGAGGCTTGACATGGACCAGAAGCCTCAGGCACACTAACTATTCAGATTGAATCCTACTAACATCATACAGTCTCATTTTGACAGACCGGGCTTCAGCTGCTGAGGATAGGATGCTGAACACTTGGGGAAATTGGCCTTCAAGCAGGCCTGTCACGGCATATACACCAGATTGGACCAGTTAGTAAAAGTGAAATTTTGGGGCTTCGGGTGATTATGGAAGAACTGTACGAAACGAAAATAGCTTAGCGCAAAGGCCCTCTGGGGTGTGTCCCCCCGGGCGAAATAAAATCCTTACCTTACCTTCACGCACCCCGTGCGCTAAACTCGGGGACCCAATAGAGCCACGGGTCCGTACACTCACGGGTCCTCTATTAGTCAGCATAACCCTAACCCTCTGCCTTGCTGCCTTTTCCGTCTCCCTTCTGCTTCACCGCCTGATACTTCATCATATCTATCCTTACTTACTACTATTAACAAAATGAACTCTCTTCCTCCTCAACAGTGGTATTCATCACAAGAAGATCTTATTCTAGATCTCAATATCTGGGCAGCAATCGGAGGCTATAAATTTATAACCAGAAGATCAACTACAGAAAGGTCTGGTCGACTTACGGTTACCTACGCATGCAATCGATTTCGCACTGGCTGCCAATTTTCAATAGTAGCCAAGGAAGAATGGAGTGGAAATTGGCTTCTTAAACATCGAACCGAAGCTCGATTTTGTCAACACAATCATGAGCCCCAAGGCAAACCACAAGACAAGCGACAAGACGAACCACAAGACGAACCACAAGACGAGCCTCAAGCCAGGCCGCAAAACAAGCGACAAGACAAGGGGCAAGATGAGCCACAAGATGAGCCGCAAGATAAGCCAGCAAAAAGACTACCTACATGTAGCAAATGTCATATAGTAGGCCATAGAAGAGGTGCAAAATCTTGCCCATTAAAATACAGAAGCAGCCCTTGATAGTTGTGATGGAGTGGTTATAGGCGGTCAGCGGTGAGGCGAGAATATTACAGTGGGTGTTGCTGACTAAGCGTAGGGACCCGTGGCTGTACGGACCCGTGGCTCTATTGGGTCCCCTAAACTCGCGCACCCTGACTAAGCACCCTTTCCCCTGCGATGGCGGCGTAATTTTCAGCGCATTAGCATCACGCTTCTCCATCTGTCGCATATCACCACTAGGTTCGTGCGACTGGACGTGTAACACGGCCCGTACTCTCGGGTCGTGTATCCGGTTTCACATTCAACTTGTTGCATCGAGGACTCCAATTCTAACGACATAAGCTTAAATAGCTACCGGTATGCCCGAACACATGGCTGTTCAATTTCTTTTGTTCTTTAGATAATTCTTATCATTTGACTGGTGCCATCAATGATCCCTGTGGAGCCAATTGTCTGACACCATCTCTATCTTCATCCTTCTAATATCACAAGATGGACCAATTTCCTCCCGACTGCCTCCCTCCCGAAGGTATCTATTTATCTCGAGATGCTCTATTTCAGGCTATCAACAACTGGGCCTTGCCACGAGGCTATGCCTTTACAACCGGAAGGTCAACAAGGCATAGGAATGGAAGGATTATGGTTACATTCACTTGTGACCGCGCTCTACAGCCCCCTAGGCCTCAAAACAACGGATTCGGAATACCACTACACGAGGTTGTGGCTGCCCTTTCTCAATTCTCGGAAAGCAGCTACGAGATGAAGCTGGTTGGGCTATCTGCCATCGCCAAGATAGGCGCTTTGCTGCACACAACCACGAGCCAAGCAGTCATCCAACTGCTCATCCTATACATCGGAAGCTTAATGCTGAAGATAAAACAACAATCAGCAGTCTGACGAGTGCTGGAGTCGCTCCTAAGGAGATCAGAACCTATCTACAGCAAAATTCAACTACGCTTGCAACGCAGAAGGATATTTCAAATCAGATCATGCAGAGCCGCCGAGATACCCGCCAAGGCGAGAATACTATCCATGCACTTGCAAATCAGCTTGATAAAGAAGGCTTCTGGAGTCGAATACAGCTTGATGCAGATAATCGGGTAGAAGCTATCTTATTTGCTCATCCTGACTCGCTTGCCTATCTACAAGCATATCCAGATCTGCTGCTGTTGGATTGTACATATAAGACTAACAGATACGGTATGCCACTGCTAGATATTATCGGCATTGATGCTTCCAATCGGTCTTTTTGTATTGCATTTGCCTTCCTTAGGGGCGAAGAAGAAGAGGACTACCTTTGGGCTCTTGAGAGGCTTAAATCCCTCTATGAGATCTGCCAAGTCAGACTTCCATCTGTTATCCTAACAGATTGTGCGAAGGCATGCATGAATGCAGTTGATATTGAGTGAGAGAGTGAGCAGAGGACACTAAGAACACACAACCCACCCAAAGGGCAGAGCTGCGATGACCGTGATAGTGTTGTGGCGGAAAGGTCGGATAGGATCAGGATTGGGGTCCGGATAAGTCGGACAGCTGGGCAAAATTGATAGCTTTTTCAGCTGATACCGTTTGATCAAATAGTCCCTGGATAGGTCTCTAAAGGATAGGCCAAATAACTGTCAATTGAATGATATGCTGGAGGGATGATGCTGTCCTGAAGGTCCTGTCCGAGACCTTCCCAATTTATGGCCCCAATAGGTCTGGCTACTGGTCCCTACCCGGTACGGCATTTCCTGTTGAAGGAACCCACCAATCCTAGCCCTAGTGGCTGCAAGCATCCGATCAGATGACCTTTATCCCCAAAGACCGGAAAGCCCCGACTCAATATCTGCTTTCCGTCTTCAATCTCGCTGCTATGCCTTTGGCATGCTAACAAGGCAGCCCTGACCAATTGTCGGCCAACCTTTGTTTTATCGCAGCTAGGCTTAAGCCTCTCTGATGATGGCGATGCTGCCTGGCAGAGCTTCTTTAGCCATTGGCATTCGATTATCTATTCACCAGATCAAGCAACCTTTGAACAGCGGGTGCAAGAGCTTGAACAACAGTATCTGCCTGCCTATGTAAATGAGGTTGTATATCTGAAGTCAACGTGGCTCAACCCCTATAAGCAGAAGCTTGTAAAAGCCTGGGTTGATCAGCACCTTCACTTTGGCACTGTTGTTACCTCTACAGTTGAAGGTATCCATAGCATGCTACAAAGCTACTTGAAGACATCTAAGTTAGATCTCTTTGAAGCTTGGGGGGCTTTGAGCCGGGCTTTAGTCCATCAGCTTGCTGAACTTCATTCGAATCAGGCTATGCAGCAGGTCCGTAACCCAGTAGAGCTCTCAAAGCATCTCTATTCAGGTGTACAAGCCTGGGTATCTCACTATGCCTTGCGAAAGGTTGAGGAACAAAGAAAACGACTTTTGGACACTGAGGCACCTTTACCTAATTGCACAGGTGTTTTTACTCGAACCCAAGGGCTACCTTGCGCTCATATCCTTCAAACCTTACAAGAACAAGGTCAGGCCCTTCGTCTTGAACATTTTCATGAGCATTGGTATCTCAATCGTCCTGGAAAGCCACAGCTGCTGCTTGAGCCTCGGAATCGTGTGGATGCAAGGGCTGCTAGATCCACTCTACCAGCATCAAGCACTAAGAGATACCCAAGCTCTTTTGAGGCTGTTGAGGCCATAGGCAAGCGTAAGGCGCCACCAAAGTGCAGTGGATGTCATACAGTGGGCCATAGGATGACTTCAAAAGCATGCCCTCTTCGGCATCAAGAGCTCTTGGACAAGGCAGCCGCAGATAGGCAGGTACAGGAAGCCTTGCAGGCACAGGAAGATTTTCAGACCCTACTAATGGCAGATGAGCAGGAATATGCAGCCTTACATACAAAGGCACTTGTTACCTCACCTACTGCCTCACCTGCTGCCTCACCTGCTGCCTCACCTGCTGCCTCACCTGCTGCCTCACCTGCTGCCTCGCCTATACAGACAGTCACACGATTAGCATATGATAGCCCGCAGGCTATCTATGAGAGATATGTTGTGGAAAGAGAAGCCTGGTATAAGATGCAGCCTCGAGGCGCTATCAAGACTAACCAACAATATCGAAAGGCACAGGGACTGCCTTCACGGTACAGCAAGGCTGATTATGCATGGTGTTGCAATTGGAAGCAGATGAATAGTGGCTGCTTAGTGGGATCAAGCCGACGGCCATGGACTAAGGAAGAGATGATGGCCTATTTAGATTGGACTAAGCTAGAAGATCAACGCGTTGAAGATCAAGTACGGAAAGAGATGGAAGCTGAGGGCTTTGCAACAAGAAGACGGGGCTTGAATGATATTTGGAAGGCAGCTGCAAAAGATCATGTTGAACAGCAGCAGAAGTATTGTTAGAAGGGTTTCATAGTTCTATTGCTGTTTTACTGCTATCCTGCTGCTGCCCTGAGTGAAGTTACCGATCAGAATGCCGCTGCGCCTGCTGGCGAGGCTTAGTCAGGGTGCGCGAGTTTAGCGCACGGGGTGCGTGAGCCTAGGCCGCGCCATCCACGCCAGGGTTCCGTGGAATGGATGCGTGGAAATGGAAGCAGGGGTATGGACTGGTAGGGGGTTCCTGGCCTGGCCCCAAAAATACCCTGTAATTCAGGGTGGGCCAACTTGGTTATGGTCGGTAGAGATCTCAAGTACCTATATACCATGCATTTTCACATACAAAGTTATCTTTAAACAGAGCATAACAGCCATGGGGTCGTGGACATTTCGCGTCAAGGTGCCACGTTCGAACGTCTCCATGCAAGTGCATTCTTGCAACTGCATTCTGTACCGCGTAGAATGACTGAGAGCCCAATCGTCAGCTCTATGGTGCTCGAGTCGCCGGACCAAGAGGGTAAGAAGAACTCGTGGGACCTCTTCCCTTGGAAAGACTTCTCTGGCTACACGCAATCCCAACGCTGCGCGTCTACATAGTCGTGGATATGGCAATTCGGCTACGATATTGAGAAGAGCGATGACGATAAAAAGCGGCGATGGGTTTGCAAGGTCTGTGTTGACAGTCGCAGGCCAAACCCTCATTCGACGGCCTCGAGCGGTACGCAGAACGCGGAGATCCATCTCTGGAATGACTACAAGGTCTGGGACCCTTCCGGAATACCGAAGCCGCCCAGCAAAGCAAAGGAGGAGACACCATCGAGGAATATCGCCGAGATGATGAAGCTGAATACCCGTGACGCGCGAGAGCAGCAGATTGCAAACCAGATCATTGGCCGTTTTGATCGACTAGTCTTCCAGCGTTTGGTAGTCTCGTGGATCATCAACAGCAACTCTTCTTTCCGACAAAGTGAAGATCCATACCTCCGCGCCGCTTTCGAATATCTCAATCCACTCGTGAAGACAACCGAAGCGCATATTACCCACAATACCGTCCGCAGGCGTATTCTTCAGGTGTACGAGGAAATCAAGGCTGAGATCAAGCGAGTATTAGCGACAGCTCCGGGGTTACTTCATATTGCATTCGACGGTTGGAGGTCCAATAATCGCCACGCTTTGTATGGAATCTGTTGCTACTTTCTCAACACCCTTGGCCAGCCAGGAAAACTTGTGCTTGGCCTTCCTGAGCTTGTCGACCGCCATTCTGGGGACAATATCGCCGCCCACGTTGTCGAGGTCCTTCGAAGCTACGGCATAGCCCACAAGGTGGGATATTTCACACTTGATAACGCCAGCAATGACGACACGGCGATGGAAGAAATTGGAAAGGCGCTCGGTTTCGAGGGTAAAACGCGGCGATTGCGCTGCTTTGGCCATATCCTCAATCTCGCCGTTAAGGCACTTCTTTTTGGCCATAATTACGAGGCTTTCGAGGACGATATCCAAGGGAACGAGACCCTTGACGCGAAGGCCCACGAGCTATGGAGACAGAAAGGACCAGTTGGGAAACTTCATAACCTCATCTTCTGGATCCACCGCTCAGACTCGCTTACCAATCTCCTCCGGTCTCTTCAGCTTACCGCGTACAGCAAGTCTGACGATCCGGTGGTTCGAGCGAAGAAACCTCTAGATGTTATCATTGATGTGGTTACCCGTTGGCTTTCCACTCTTTATATGATTCGGCGTGCCCTTCTCCTTAAGGACTTCCTCGAGGACCTTTGGTATGAGCAGAAGAGCGAGTGGGAGCCTTAGGGAAACCTTTGGCTCTATGATTGATGTGCTGGAGGTGTTCGAATTCCTACTTGGGAAGCTCGAGGACGCAAAATCGCATATTAAGAGTCATCCTGAACCGGAGCAATTCGGTGTCAATATCAACCTTGGCTGGAAGAAGCTTGATAAATATTACAATACTTTGAGGGATTCTCCAGTATACTACGCCGCTGCCGCCTTGCACCCAAGACTACGATGGGACTATTTCGACGAGGTTTGGGGTCAACAACATCCGAGTTGGGTCGATGAAGCGAAGGATATCGTGCAACGTCTTTGGGATACGGAATACAGAGACCTACAGATCACAGTCACGTCTCCTGAAGGCCCGGTTGTAAAGAGGCGAAAGACGACCTTGTCCTCCTTTGATCGGTATCGTAACCGCTACCGTCAAAGCCAACCGTCCGCTGCTCAAGCGGATGAATATATCCGCTGGCAGGCCAGTGTGTCTGGGAGCGACAAGGACATCGCAGACCCAGTTGAGTATTGGATTCTGAAGAGGTTTGAGTACCCGAGGCTATCTCGAATGGCCCTTGGCGTCATGACAGTGCCGGCCATGATCTCGGAGTGCGAGAGACTGTTCTCCGCCACCGGGTTGATGGTCACGCCCCTCTGAAACCGCTTAGACGCTGGCACGATTGGGCTAATCCAAACGCTGCGATCTTGGTTACGCGCAGGCATTATCGAAGATGTCGGTAACATACTGCTTGACGATACAGCGCTGGAGGAGTATGTTGAATGGGGTTGTTCGGATGAATGTGCGGTGGCAATATACAGGTTCGGTAGCTTCAAAAATTGCCCGAATAGGAAACCCGATTTAGTGTGACAGTGGTCTTCCACGGGTTCAATATTATGGACATCAATCCACGGATAGCCCTGTGGACATCAATCCACGAGCACTCTGCTGAGTAAGCCGTCAATTCAATCCACAAAGTCGGATATTGACGTGGATGGATTGATTCCCTACCCAGTCTGGGGACATATTGCCCTACATTATAGGCTCCAGGCTTAACCACGAATCGTCACCCTTGAGTTACCAAGGGGGTACTAAGAAAAGGAGGCTAAAAAGGCCAGAAGTAGATAAGTTGGAATCCTGAACGACTCCTTTTAGACCAAACGTATTCTTGTTACAAACACACCAGCCAGGCGGTATTCGGCACCGGTGTCGCATAAATCGATAAGGCCGCCGAAGCAAATCAAGAATTCCGTCAATATCATTACGACCATCCCTAAGCTACCAAAAAATGAGAAGGAGCCTACTCGCCGACAGTGACTGTAAGATAGACCTTGCCCTCATGGAAAAACTATTGAGCAAACGGTATGCGATTTCTATGCTCTCACACATGGCACTCATCAATCGTTCACACTTCCTGACTTTGTCATCTTCCATCAAACGGCCGCCTCAATGACATCATATTGATCCCTGACATCCTTGGGAGGTGGCGCTGGGATCGTGTCGAACCCTCATGAGCCAATATTGGGCCTCCTCTTCAGAGCCACTTCGTCTTCTCCGTCCCGTAACTTACGGATCAGTTCCTGGGGATCAAAGTCGACACCGATAGGGTTCTCTGCATATTCTGGCGATGCCATCATTGCGCTAGCTTCATCAACAGTGTCGAAGTTTTCGACTTGGGTTTCAAGCTGGTTGCCGTCGGGATCCTGGTAGTAGATGCTGGTCGTAGGGCCGTGGTTGACACACCAAATAGGCAAGATGCCCCGGGCCTTGCGTTGCTCGTACGCTTGCATGAGGTGACCAAGCGAGCTGAACTGGAACGCAATGTGTTCCAACCCGGAAGATGTGGGGATCTTTTCCGAAGTGCCTGGGACGTGCCCAATGGCGAGGCGATGGTGCTCCTCGTCGTACGTCAGAAAGGTGAGCACTTCATTCTCAAAAGTGGCAAAGGCACCAAGAAAGGCCTTGTAGAATTCCACCATGGGCTTGTAGTTTGCGGTTCTGAGAACAACGTGGGCTAGGCCTATTGGAGATTGCACCTTTTCAGACGGGCTTGGGGTAGTGTAGACCATGGTTGCGGTGATGAATCTGTAGCGGATCAAAATTGTCTGGATAAAGATGTGACAACGAGTAATGTCAATGCGCATGGTGGGCATTAGGTAGTCTTTTTTTTGGCATGATATAACAGTATTCCATTCATCGGGGCGCTGGTCTTCCGGAACCTCTGTTACCATGTCTCGGGAAGCTAGTCCCGAGCTCCGAACTGACACCTCGGTCTTGTTTGAGAATGCCGACACGCAGGGCCTCTGCGTCAAAGGGGTAAAATGAACATCAAATTTCAGTCATAGACATTGCCCATAATACGGCTGGATTACGGCTGGGTAGTGGAAGAAGTAACGCTACTTGTAGACGTGCAAATTTCGCTGATGCTAAATCAACAGTTTCACTACGATTTCCAGTGTGTCGGTATTCAATAGATCCCAGGTTTGTAAATAAAAAATACTTGCAATTGGTAGCTCATGTTTATATCTCGACTTTGAAATACCTTCCAGAGTACCGTATGAAAACTGCTCTAACCTTCAAGTCCCTCACTCTCAATCATCTCGCAGTGCAGCCATGAGTGCAGAGGTGTCCTATGATCTAATTAGAGTCCACGTTGGAAAGCCTGAGCTGCACATTACTTACACCCCAGACTTGGTAAAGGCGGAGTTTGGGGTTCGCGGTTTGAGGATCGGAAATGGCAAGGCGGCCTGTAAACTCCCCTTCAACCTGCTTCCCATTTCTCAAGCCCATTGCAACGCGCGCCGTAAAGAGGAGGTCGCTGGCATTGCTATCGCAAACATAGACCTTCAGGACCTCGTGTTTTCGCATGGAAATTACTTTCCAGGCGTTAGCTCGCGAGTTCCGGATTTCTGTTCATGTTAGATCTGGAAATCCATGGCGTTGAAGGCACAAACCCTCTGCACCGCGGAATGGGGTCGCGCCGAAATATGCCACTCCGTCGCTCGCGAATACCTCATCGGCAAGGATGTCTCTAACCCCCGAGTCAGAGTTATCGAGCAGCTGATAAAATCTCTCAATCAATTGCTTCACCGCAGAGGGAACCTCGATGCCAGTTGGCCATTCCGCAGAGTCAATACCGTAGCCCATGTTCAACACGTTGTAATTACTGAATACCCAGTCCCAACACCTTCTGATGTTTGGCCCATTTCCCATTAGCTTAAGAGTTAGTCAAGCTCGGAAGCTTTTGCTCCGGATGACCCGCAAAGCCGCGGATCGAGTTCTTACCCAAGTTCGATATGCTCGGGTCACATCTCTCCTCAATGCCGTTAGAGTGGCGTTTTTTGTCATGTTTTTCTTTCAAAGGTCTGTCCGTAAATGAACTAGGATGCCGTCTCGGAATGTGAAAAACGGTCAGCAAGCAATCTCCAAGAGCTATAGCCTCGGATCCTCTGTCGGACATCTGTTCCGCCACTGCTTCAACCAATTGCTACTGCCAAAATAGCAGACAACTCGGACTCTACATTGGACGTCTTATTCCCGGTAATGGGGTGTGAACAGGCCAATTTGGCATGCTTTGGTACCCGAACTGAGTAACGCGTTACCCCTGTCGTCGATCAGAGGCCGCCCCATATGTACTTTGCTCTTTTTATTTAGAGTAGTGCTATTTGGGCGGTATGGTATTGCTATTCGGGCTGTAGACCCACTTTTCTACTAACACGTGACTGCTATTGCAGGTAAGATCTTCCGGAGTTTAACCATTTCCCCCACTTTTTCTGCACGCTAGCCACGTAACTTCCGCCCAACAGTCACGGCGCCGCAGCGCCACAGCGCGCTGTGATTGCAGCCGCTACAGCGGTCACAGCCCCAAGCCCGCTGTAATTGCAACTGTTACAGCGGTCATAGCGCTGCAACCCACTATAACTGCAGCTATTCTAGCAGTCACAGAGCCGCAGCCTGCTGTAACTGCTGCTGCGCCAGCAGTCACAGCCCCAAGCTGTAGCCCCCTTTACACCCGGCCCTCATCCCCTCACCTGTCTTACTGCTGTTCTTCAGGTCATAGAAATTGTATGTGATTAGGAACTTTATATCGACAGCAGCGGAGACGGCGGAAGGGCGGCGGAAGGGGCATGCTTTGAAGCTGTAGTTGCGATGTGACAGGGGCGTGGAGCACTGTGGCCCCTGTAGCAGCTGTAGTTGCAGCAGGCTTAGGCCGCTGTGACTGCTGTAGCGGCTGCAATTACAGTGGGCTTGGGGCGCTGTGACCGCTGTAGCGGCTGCAGCTGCAGCAGGCTTAGGCCGCTGTGACTGCTGTAGGCGGTTGAAAATTGGGACGAAGTTACGTGACTAGCGCGCAGAAAAAGCGGGTCCAGTGGTTTTCCACGTAAGGGGTCAGGTGAGGGGTCACGTGTACCGCCCGAATAGCAATACCATACCGCCCAAATAGCACTACTCTACTTATTTGACCGGCATGCTTATCATACACGTTAACTAAAAGTAAAGTGCATATTACAGGGGGCACAGCTTGGTATGAGGGATGTACATCCGTCGCATTTCCTGGTGGCTGAGCTTCCCCGTATGTCTCGGCTTCCGACTGAATCTGAGTAATTCCTTGGCTTCGCGGTGATCTCCAGCTTACATTAAGAGTGCAAGAGGGGGACGAATGTAGCTTGCTGAACGGGACTGCCGGGCGACTGACCGAGATGGTGGCAAACCTGAAGTTGATAAAGCGCGGAGTCGGCCTTTGGGACGCCGGCAAGAGCGAGCTGATGCACGATCCGAAGGCCAGACCGGAGCTGAGCGACGTCTTCGGCCTCGACTTCACCAGATTCCCCAGGAGCGCGCGCATTGGAATACCTACGGTACACATCTACGGCTCCAGGGACCCGAGGTGGCCCGCGGGCATTCAGCTCGCGAATTCTGTGACGACAGACTGGAGTACGACCATGGAGGCGGCCATGATATCCCACGGTCTACCGAGGTGTCGAACAAGATTGCAGATATGATCAAGCAGGTTATGAGTTAAATACAAATACCCACAGAGGAATGCAAAGAAGGAAGCATCAAGGATTGAATCGATTGCTCGGTTTGGATTAATAAAAGGACGTGACGATCAATCAAAAGGATCAATCTACTTGGGAGGCAGTGAAAATGGCACCGGCAAAACGGCACGGTCGCCAAAAAGAAGCGGAGCTACCACCGTAGGGATCCGGGGTGTCTTTGCTGAACGCCGAATAAATCCGATAAGTCCGCCAGCGTACGTGATCGATGGTGAGATTCTCTGCAGCGTGCTAGATAGATGACTGTTGGGACAGTGGTGTGACGGCAGCCACTGGGAATAGAAAGAGCGGGAATAGAAATATCAGGAATAGAGATATAAATACCACCCACCTTCTTTCGTTTAGAGTAGAGCCTCGATGTTACTTGGGTCCTAGCGAGCTGTGCTCCCGCTTTAAACCCGGCATAACATCAAAAAGGTGTCATGGCAGGAAACCACTGGCCCAGCCACAGTCACGACGATCCCCGTTGGACAGCTGTCGATGCGTATACGATCCCGCACTCACATCCGGCGCCGCGGCCCAATGCCAAAGTGCTCGAGAATGTGCTGAAGTTATCCACGGCGGCTGGCCTCCCGGACTATTCGCTCTCGCCGGCGCAGGCAAAGTTCCTGGCGCTGCACTGCCGGGCATCAGGAGTGACACTCGCGCTCGAAGTCGGCACTTTGGGCGGATACTCGGCCATCTGGGTGGCGAGTGAAACCCACAGCTACACCTGACAACAGTCGAGTACAACCCTAGACACGTCGACGTGGCACGCAGGAACATTGAGCTCGCAGGGCTGTCGCATCGCATAGAAGTCATTCACGGCGAGAGTGTCGATGTCCTGGAAACGCTGCGTAGCGAGGTCAAGGCTGGGACGCGTCCCCAATTCGGCTTCGTTTTTATTGATGCCGATAAGGTGAACAACTGGAACTACTTCCGACTGGCCAAAGACATGGTCAAGCCAAACTCAGTCATTTGTATGGACAATATCGTGCGCGAGGGAGAGTTGGCGGACCTGAGCATCACCGATCAGGACGTCGTGGCCAGCCGACGCGTGGTTGAGAATGCTGGCAAGGAGCCCGGTGTCGACTCAGTCGTTATCCAGACAGTGGGCGAGAAGAGCTACGACGGTTGGTTGTGGGCTCTCGTCAGCTAATAGGGCCGCTTGTTGGCTCGGGTTGATCATTCTGCGCAATGTTGATATTCATGTAGTAATGGCTTCGCTTAGAAAACAAGGTGACAAGCGTGGGCCGAGTGTTGGTTGTATTGGCGCAAGCCTTGTATGATGTATCACAGCTCGGGCATGATGAAGACGGCAAATCCAATCTCGTATTGTGAATTCACAGGGACATGCCGCATGGTAGTATCATCACCGTCGTTTCTGTTCCCTCGAGTATCTGACCTCCAGTGTGCCGACGACAGATTCTCGTATCGGGCTCTGCCGCTGTAGTTGTTGGCCTCTTATTGCATCTAAAACGTAAACGCCCCCCGCCTTCTTCGCATCATTCTTGCTGAACGAATAGTGGCTTGCTGATGCCCTGCAAATGCAGTCTGCGGGGAGTCAGCACCGGTGGGCCCCGGATCTGCCAAAGCGTATCGTCCGGCGACCGAAATCTCGCGGAAGCGTGTCGGGGATCAAAGATGGGGTTTAACTTGCTCGCCCAGATGACCCATTTCGTGCCGTATCCACTCAGTTACCGGCCCTGACCTGGCACGGCTGGTCCATCGACATGCATCCGCCGTCGATAGTGTCTTGCATCGCCAGCTTAGTGTTTAGTCTCGATTAACCTCGGTGTGATGCGAGTCTCTGTCGCAGTTACCACCATATTGACCAACTTTACGCAAGAACTGTTGGTTAGGGGTGTTATCATCAATCGTTTCGTACACAAATCCTCTCGTGCACAAATTTCATCTTCGCCCAGCCTTTCATCATCGTTATTGATAATACCGACTGATCTTCGCAACTATCCTAGAACTCAAGATGAGCTCCGCTCAATAGACAATGAGTATAACAGAGCTGAACTCCAAGCAACCGAACTTCTAGAGTCAGCATGTTGTTAGGGTTTAATGGAATGGGATGGGATTGGTTTTGCATGAAGCAATAGTGACCACAGTTGATAGAAAGCCGTGGTGTTGACATTCTGACACACTCTCATTGTATATTTGTTCCAACGCGCCGACTACGCAGAGAGAGAGCGACAGGAGGAGCGACAACGCGCCGAGAGAGAGCAGCAACGCGCTGAGGAAGCAGAGGAACAAACCCGGCCCACGACACTTGATGCATACATAGCCGCGTGCCATGAACTCGTCTTCTCCAAATTTGCCGTCGAAACAGACAAAAAAATGACCTCGAAGGGCCATATCACCAATCCGCGTAACAAGTGGTGTCCAACACATCTCAGGCCATGGTCGGACTTCCTAGAACAACAAAGAGCTATCTTTGTCTTTGGTGCACTCTACGACACGTTTCCTACCCAGAGCCGCGCTTTAGAGAGCCGAAGTTTCCTGGCCGGCCTGGGAAACCGAATCTCCCCGCGATCTATAGCAAACGAGAAGACACTCGAGCATTTCCTGCAGAACAGTGTGGAGGATCCAGTCAGAGCGATAATAGAGCAGCTCAAGCAGGTGGATGAGGTCAGCAGTGCTTTCGACATGGGAAATGGCATCATCTTCGAGAATCACCTCCATGCCATCAGCGACATTGCTGAAGAAGTTGTTGCTCGGGAGACTCCTTCGACACCACTACAGACGCCGGACCGCACACGAGACCTCAACCAGCTGCGACCCGATCAGATCTGCGTCTATCGATCCAACGATGCACTTGCGATGACGCGTACTATGGTCTACGTTTCTGAGTATAAGCCCCCCACAAGCTGACCGCTCCGCATCTTCGTCTCGGTCTGCGGGCTATGAACATTCCCAAGGACGTTGTCAATCGAAAAACCATTCCCACTTCTATGGACCCGGACGCGCTTTTCCAGTATCTCGCGGACAGGCTGACAGCGTCTGCCGTCACGCAGACCTATCATTACATGATTGAGGGAGGCCTTGAGTATGGTCTTCTGACCACTGGCGAAGCGATTGTGTTTCTCAGGGTCGACTGGGAGGAACCGGAAACGTTGTAATTATTACCACCTAGCAGAACCCAGCCCCGAGGTGTCCGCCCACCACTTCCACCGTCATTGCCGCTCTCGCCCATTTTAGACACAAGAGCCCGTCAGTTAAAGACCACTGTCGATCTGGGCTGGGATGTTCGTCGACGTCCACGTGCCCCACTGGCGGCAGGTCTCAGCGACGACGTTGGGGATCCTGAACTTCTCGACCTTGTCCGGGTTCGTGAGGAACTGGATCAAGAGGCCGGCGGAGACGTGCCAAGCAATGTGGCAGTGGAAGGGCCAGACGCCTAAGAAGCAAGGTTGTTAGCGAGAGAGAACCCGAGAGAGTCAAGATCAGGGGTAAGTAGCGCACCTGGGTTATCGGCGGCGTCGAACTGGATCACCACATGGCCTTTGCCACGGACCTGGATGACGTCTCGTCGCTGGGGGTTATTTCGGTTGATGATGGTGCCGTCCCACGCTCCGTCGCCCTCGTGGAGGATGTACATGTTGAAGCCGTGAAGATGCATAGGATGACTGCGTGTCAGTTAAGTTAGCATAGTTCTTTATCTTGCCGAGAAATGGGTCAACTTACGGGAAGGGAGTGCTGTTGATGACATTGACTCTGACACTCTTGGCCTTGCCAGTATTCCTCACGTTCCACTGCTCTTCGAAGTCATCTTCTCCGAGCTTGGCAAGTAGCAGGGTAGGGCTGTTGTAGTTGGCGCGGAAGTCAATACCGTCAAACGAGAACAGGCTGTTGCCACTCTCGTTGACGAAGAGCTTGACCTCGAAGTCATAGGTTAGTTCAGGGGCAGGCAGGGGCAGCTTCATCAATGGGACGGTCTTGGCCAGGTCGTCGTTGACACAGGTGCCGGGGTCGGGAACATCCTAGGCGGTGGACTTGGGTTCCTTGGTCTGGTCGGCTTTGTTGTAGTAGACGGCGGCCAAGGCGTTGGGCTGGCGGGCTAGACTGCAGGGGACGGAGATGTTGGCACGCATCCAGTAGGCGTCAAGCTGGCCGTTGGCCTTGACCAGGACGTCGGTGCGCTGACCGATGCCCAGGGTGACGACCTTAGTATCGTAAGGTTCGACCTGGACGAAGTCATTGGCGATGACAGTCATGGTGTGGCCGTCGATGGAAAACCGCTGCAGGGCTTCCGCGCCTGTATTGATGAGACGCAGACGATGGGTTTTGCCACGCGTGAACTTGAACTTGGAGAGGCCGGCCTGGCTGTTGCAGGGGGTTGGGTCGTCTGCAGAGAGCGTGGAGCAGTTGAAGTTGTTCTTTCCGTTGATGAGGTTGTTATTTGAGAAGATGATACCGCCGCTGGGGCTCATGACGGTTTCGACGAGGTCAAAGTACTCATCGTGATACCAATCACTGACCATGACAGGACCGATATCAATATCGTAGTCTCGCTTATCACGAGGGCCGTGGATGACCATGGGACCGACGAGACCAGCAGCGTATTGAGCAGAGTAGTGAGAGTGATACCAGCTAGTGCCATACATCTCAGCGAGGAACTGATATGTGAAGCTCTTGCAGGGGGCGATGGGGCATTGGCTGATGCCAGGGACACCATCCTCCCAGGGCGTACCCGTCTGGAGGAAGCCATGCCAGTGCAGGGCGACGCCCTCATCTTCGATCTCGTTGTGGACGGTCACTTGGATGGTGTCACCCCAGTTGGCCTCGATGGTAGGGCCGGGGAAGGCCCCGTTGATGAGGATGGCAGACAGCTCGTAGCCATCAGGGGCGATGGTACCCCGCTTGATGGTGAAGTCATACCTCCTGATGACACCCGTATTGGGATGGGTCTTGTAGTAGTTGGTATGGGCATTCAACTTGCTCCAAGGATACCCATTTGGGGTGGGGTTGTTGGTCATGAAGTATGGGAGCGTAAGGGCATCAAACGTTCCCAAGACAGACTCGCTGTAGAGAGGGCTTAATACTTGGCCATCATATAGGAGAACAGACAAGGAACAGGTGATGAACATACCCATTGGTTTGGGACTGGCTCAAACCTCCTCCAAGAGAAGTATCAGAGTAGTGGCTCAAGTGGAGAGTAGCTTGAGATTCTAACTGGGAAGGGGCTCCCCAGGGGGCGGCGTTACCCATTTTCAAACGAGTGATGGAGTGGAACGATCGACGAATCCCAAAGAGTGTGGACTGAGGGTGCTGGAATAAAACCTCCCATCTTCACGGCGGGATCCCACGGCCTTTATATGTCGTGTGCTCGTTCAGAAGCAACAGTCGAGGCGAGCCAAAGAGGCTGACGTTCCAAGACCCAGGCATAACGCATTTGCCGAACAGCCGTGCCCAATTCCTACTAGCACCACACAGCTCATCTCAAGCCAAGGCGTGACGGTACGTATCTGGGCGCTCAGTCGAGCTCCTAGAGGACATCTCTGAACATGGACCAAGTACGCAGGTGGATAGGCGAGGAGTTGTTGAGCGGGACGGCCTGGATGTGGGGCATCAAGCATAGCTCAGGTACAGCTGCAAAGCAGGATGACAGTCAGCACACCAAATGCGAGAAAAGGCCACTCATAAAGGCCTAATGCCGCCTATCAGGCGGCTGGATTCTATCTCATCGACCCATATCGCAGTGGCCGAGGTTGTAAAGGTGTGGTGGCTTCAGCCTTAGACGCGGGCGTAAATAGTAACAGGATCGGCAATCAGGGTCAGGGGATTGAGAGGGATCCGTTGAGAATGGCTACAGAATGCACAAGGCCCTTCGCGGAGAACCGACGTGAGGTCACACTCCTCGGATCTCCAGGGAAGGCCCATGGACATGGAGAGTCCGAGTTAACAGTGACTCTGATGGTGTGCCCCATGGTGGTGGGAACTGTGGGATCGCTTGAGCCGTTCCTGACACTAAGTAAAGTAAAGAAGCAAGGTGGACCCAATAGGAGGTCTCACTTAGTAACTCGAACGCGAACAGGATCCGCGTTGGGTGAGATCCGCCCTCGCCCGGGGCAGACTTGCCTATCCTGATATGCTATCCTGATATCATCTCTGCTATCCTGCTATATCCGATATGATATATATCGGATATCGGATAAAGCTAGGCTCCCTTATCCTGATATCAGGATAGATATCAGGATAAACTGCCGGCTCTGATGGCCAGATTTCATATTACCGGCTGATAAGATCCGATCTTTCCGTGTTTGCAGTCTTCAAATCTCTCAAACTTTACCGCCTGACTCAAGTGCGTAGATAGAACATGTTCTCTTACTTCGAGCCTCTACTATCCTTAATTATGGCCTCTTCATCACAGCAACCTGCGGATTGCACCTCACAGTCCCAGATGAGCATTGATCCTGCTGTTGATGCAGAATCAGCACCATCTGAGGTCCTGAACTTCGATTGCATATTCCGCGCGACATATCTGCATAAGGGCTAGTTAGGACCATCAGGGAAGCGCAGAACGAAGGGAGCAGTAGTCTATGAATGTCTCCTCTGTTACTCTGATCAGACCTGGTCAGATCCGAAACGAGACAACGCCATATACCATGCGAAGCGCAAACACAGCGATATCATTAACTCTTCGGATAATACGATACCCGAACGGTCATCAGACATCGGTCCTCCATTAAAGCAAGCTGGGCTCGGCGATTATTATACAGCAAACCCATCAGAATCAGCCCTCCGTAGAGTGTTCAATCCCTAGCGCTATACTGAGAGCATGGTTGCCCTTCTCACACGTCGTCGACTACCCTTTTCGTCAGTTACATGGGATGAGATGCAGGGCATCATACTAGCCTGTAATCCCGCTATTGAGAACCTTATCATGACATCACGACATGAAGCAATGCGTCATATTACTGCAAACTTTAGCCTATATCAGTCGCAGTTGAAGGCTAAGCTACAGAGCGCCGTTTCGAAGGTCCACATCTCATCTGATCTCTGGACATCGCCACATCGCCATGGTGTACTAGCAGTATGTGCACGATGGATTGACAAGGATTACCAGCCTAGGAGAGCACTTCTGAGTCTTCTAGAGATTCGACACAGCCATTCTGGTGAACATCAGTCTCGACTTATCTTCTCAACACTCGTCCTTTACGGCATCACGAATCCACTCGGCTGCCATACTGGCGATAATGCGACGTCAAACGACACGTGTTTGCAGCATTTGTCAACCAGGCTTAAGCGGGATCATAATGTACGTCATACTCCTGTCTTATTCCCGTATCTAGTCGTCTAATCTATAGTAGATCAACTGGGATCCGAAACGGCACCGTATCCGCTGTATCCTTCATATTATCAACATATCCCTTCAAGCCTTTCTTTTCGCGTCTTCACGTGAAGCACTTCAAGCCGCCCTTGGTGCTGCTAGCGACGTCACTGGTGATGAGCTCTACGAACGGTTCTATCTCGTCTTGCACGACGCGTCTGGTGGTGATACATCAAACCAGCCAGATCAGACGCGAGCTCAGACGAGACGCCCTGGCGGCGTCGCATCCAAAAAGGCTTCCGTTCAACAGGGAAATCCTCCATCGAGAACAGATAATAGATTAGACAACACCACTAGTAGGAAGGGCTGGTTTATGATTCCTGCCCTGCGCAAACTACACCGGATCGGGCTGTGGCTACGTAATTCAGCTATCCACAGTGATGCATGGGATGAGCGCATCAAACTACGACTCGGTATTGATAATGATACGCGCTGGAATTCATGGTATAGGATGATCGATAATCTAATGAGGAAAAAGCAGCAAGTAAAGCAGTTCCTGCTTGAATATGACAAGACTCTGGGTGATAATATTCTCACCTCTTCAGATTGGGATTACCTAGAGAAAACACACGCATTTCTCCAACCTTTCACATCTACGACTTTGTGGGCTCAAGGCGCGACGACGACGCTCTCGCAAAACCTTATTATCATGGATATACTACTTCGCCATTACGAGCAGAAGTAGGTATTATCTCATCTTTTCATCTAACTAAACCAATTACTAATCAACTCTTTAGGAACTCTATGAAGCAGAAGAGACATATGATCCTCTCATGCTGCACTCGATTGATATGGGCTGGTTCGTACTTGATAAGTACTATACTATGTCTGAGGAGTCACCTATCTATGCAACTGCCCTCCTCCTCGATCCGTCGAAGCGAGCGCGATACCTTGAGATACACTGGAAGGAGGAATGGGCGGCGACTGCCATTACGCACGCACGTACAATCTGGGAGGAAGAATACAAGATGGCGCCCGCCCTCGGACCTGCCCAGCCGCTGAGCAAAGCATCTAGCTCGCAGCAGGGACAGCCAAACGAGCTTGATCGGCTTCTGGACGAGATGATGGTCGCTGAGGACATAACCAGGGACGTAGATGACTTCGAAAACTTTATCCGCACCCAGCCGATAAAGATTGAAGGCTCTCCTCTTATCTGGTGGTGTCAGAGGGATCAGATTCGGACATATCCGCGTCTCAGTCGCATGGCCATCGATATACTATCTGTCCCCCCTGGTTCTGCTGATCCCGAGTCAGCATTTAGTGGATGGAGACGTACTTTATCATGGGATCGCGAAAGGATGTCATGCGCTAATTTGGAGAAGGTTGAATGTATCGGTAACTGGCTGCGTGAAGGACTCATTATACCATCATCACGTGGTGGTAGAGGGCTCATCGTGGACGGTGAAATAAACGGTAGTCTTCGGGTTGATTCAGATGATGATCTAGATTAGGATCGAATGAAATATTGCCCTTTAAGCTATGTATCTATTTTTATATCATCTCTGCTAAAGCTGCTAAAGCTACTAGCCTGATATCATCTCTGCTATCCTGCTAAGCTGATATCATATCAGGATAGTGTGTTATCCTGATATCAGGATAATTTATCATATCAGATATGATATCAGGATAGGCAAGTCTGGCCCGGGGACTTCTGGTCCTGCAGATATGACCTAGCGCCAAGTCATCACGTATCTTCGGCGAGTTGCACGGATACACACTACACATGTAGCGTTAGAATCTGGGCTATGTGTGATTCAGGTATAAGGCAATCGAACATACGCCCCATACCAGGCCGTCCTGGCCCCTTGGCCCTGTTCGAAACCGACCGGTACCGCGACTGGTGGTCGATCTGGAGTCCGGGCCTGAGATGTCTATCGTGATTGGCGTGGGTGGAGGACATGCAAGGCCCAGGGACCCCAGCATGGTCTCACAAAAGGCAGAGAGGCCACCATCAGCCATCCCGTAAGCCTATCGTAGCATACATGGGCAAACCGTTTAAACGGTCGAATTTTTCCTCAAACGTTTGAACGGTTCAAAAATATTGCAAACGATTAAACGAACGAATAAACGATTTAAACGAACGAATGAACGATTTATGACGGTGAGAAATATCCACCGCGCCTGCTCTAATACCAGTCGAAATAATGCCTACTATCATCGTCAACGTCCCGAGAGTCACCCTCCGGCCGTGGGATTCCGATTAGACCCATCCCATTCTCATGCAGAGGCCGTATGAGTCCTTGACGCAACCAATTGCCCGTATATTTAATTATCTCGATAGTTTTATATGTGATTCGCAATCTATCCCATGAACATGTTCTTCTTGCCCCAGAAAACGTCCTCTCCGGCTCTGATGACTCTACTGGGATAGAAAGAATATAAATAGCTATACGGCTAAGTTTCGGATACTGCTTTCTCTGCTGTGGTTGATACCACCACTCCAGAGGCGTATAATCCGGAGGGATATCTGTTGCATCAACGTTGATGAAGCTAATGAAATCATCCCTAACACTCGCGTTAATAGTCCTAACCTCTAGCTTCTTTGATAGTATTGCGAGTTGATTTGGCTTCTTTGCCAGCGGTGGTGGCATCGACGTGGGGGTGGAGGGATGGTCGCTGGGTTGCTCGTAATTAAATTCCTTTTGCCAGAATGCTGTGGCTGAGGCAATAGTATCTTTATGCCATTCCTTTGGCTAGTTCTGCTTGATATATGCGATGCGTTTATAGGGATCAAGGAGGAGAGCGGCGGCGTATACGGGAACCTCGTCAGTTAGGCGGAAGTATTTAGAGAGGATAAACCATCCCATATCGATGGCTCGAACCATCCGTTCGTCGGAGTGTTCATCCGACTGATATATCTTCTGATACAATGTTAGTAATCGACTTGATGTGGATAGATTGAAGGGTACCTTTTGTTCTTCGTAATGGAGTAATAACATATCCATCAGTATCAACGATTGTGAGATAGACGAGTTATCTCCCTCTGCATACAATGTTGCTGAAGAAAATGGCTGAAGAAACGTATGTGCTTTGCCTAGCAACTCCCAATCTCCAACTAATAGCCAATTGTCTCCGATGGCCTCTTTGTGATCAGATATAAAGGACTGGATTTTGTCCTTCTTTCTAATTGCACGATTAATGACCTAATACCAGGACGACCAGCGGGTACAATTATCCATCCCTAAACGCAGTCCCACTGCCTTATCCTATGTATTCTGGTGGAGGCTTGATGATGTTAGCCACACAGCTAAGCCATGAAGCTTGCGTAATGCAGGGACATTCTCAACGCCGCTAAAGTCGTCAGCCTATATCACGGACGTATTGCTAGCCGTGCTGCCCTTGCGCTTGTGCTTTCTGGCCGGCTCTCCGTTCTTTCTTTTTGCTGTATTTCGTTCGGCGGCAGCCTTCTTTTGATGAGAGGCTAGGACCTCGGAAAACTGGGAGAGAAGCTCCTCTCCAGTGGACACCGGATGCTGACTCGAGTGCTGCGACTAGAGCCTCTTTAGAAGATGCGAGAAGGAAGGCTTGAAGGGAAAGATTAATGATATGCGTGATACAGCGTATACGACGTCCTTTTGCGTTGAATTTAATCTACTCAATGTCAGCCTATAGCCTAAACTGCGTAGTTAACTAACCTTGTGTCTACTTATTAGCTTGCGTTGTATAGACTCAAGACATGTGTCGTTTGATATCGCGTTGTCACCTGTGTGCCAACCAAGTTTTGACTGTATCCCGTACTTCTCTGAAGTATCGATAACAGCCTGCGCTTGAGCTTCTCCAGAATGACTCTCTGTACATTCTGGTAGAGATAGTAGTGCCTTATGAAGCTTGTAGTCTTTATCTACCTATTGTGCACATACAGCAAGTAGAGAATGTCTATGCGGTGATGTCTAGAGGTCTGTTGAGATATGAATCGGACTTGACGCAGTGGTGAGACTGTTCTTGATCTCGCTGCTGTAAAAATCATAGTTTGCTGCAATATATCGGACCATCATACGCTGTAAGGTAATAAGGGAGTCTTTAATATATGGGTTACACGCGAGAGCTAGTTATTAAAACTCGTCCCATTCAATAGCCGAAAAGGGCACTCTCCGACGCGTGAGTATGCTGATTAATGCTTCCTGATATACTTGCGGGTTGAAGGCATTTCGAAGTGCATCCTCGCTTGCTACAGGGCGAAAATGTGCGG
>NW_025764575.1:0-23291 GCF_021365365.1 Ilyonectria robusta
TAATTTATTCTATAGAAAGTTAGTAGTTACTAACTTATTTTCTATATTTATTATATTTAGTTAATAATTTTAGCTAGTATTTTTAGTTATTTTATTTTACTTATAGTATATTATCTATATATTAGCTTTATAGTTTCTTTTCTTTTTAGTATTAACTTTTAACTAGACTTTAATAGCTACTATACTTATTATATAAAGGGAAGTATATTTACAATTTATAAGTAGTTTTATAATATCTTTAAGTTTCTATAACTCTTTTTAAATTTCCTTTTCTACTAATTTTATTACTTCTACTTATACTATATCTATAGCTATTTATCTTGTATTATACTTATAAGAGGTAGATATAATCTTAGCTATATAGGTACTTTTTAATTTTATAGGAATCTTACTAATTTAGTATAGTCTAATAATATAAATAAGATTAAGGAGATTTTTAGCTATTATAACTAGCAGGCTATTACTATAGCTTCTACTATAAGTAAGGTTAAAGATAAAATATTACTAGGTTAATTTAGAGGCTCTTAGTAGGAGCTTTATAGCTGCTAAAATTAACTATTTTTTTTATTACTTTATTATTCTTATAAGGCCTTTCTTAATCTATTTCTATTAAGATTTCTTTAAATAAAGAGGAATAATAATAATATTATTAGCTAGTAGATATCTTAATAATATTACTTTACTTTAGCCTTATACTTTTATAGATCCTTTTTTATAGGCTTAGTTTTTTATAGGGTGACTTTTATCTATATCTTAATTAATTAATCTGGGTAGTTACCTATATATTATTACTAAATTTTATTTCTCTTTTATTTACTTTTATACTTTTATTTTTTCTATAAAGCTATTATCAGTCTAAATTATATAAGTTAAACTATCTTATTATACTAATTGCTACTATAGATATAGTATATTATTACTAAGATAGTATTTTATATTCCTATAATCTTATAATTTAGGCTTAGAAGAGGATTTTATTATAGAGTATATAATAGTAAAGATATACTTAATAATTTGCCTACTATTACTATAGGGTACTATAGTAATATTACCTTAGGGACTCTTCTATTAAAGAGAAAGGCTTAAAGGCTTATATAATCTATTTATAATTAGATAATTAGGCTATTAATATATCTTAATTAGCTTCTATATAATATTCTATAAGTCTATTTTAAAGGGGATCTATTTAAGATATTAGTATTATTACAGCCTCTCTATATTCTCTTTTTACTACCTTAGCTGCCTATTATACTTTCAAGTTTCTATCTATAGTATTAGCTCTATTTTCTATTTCTAAGCTATTTTTATAGCTATTTAATATTTATTTATTAGAGTATCTTCTATAGGCCTCTATATTTTAGTAGGGCTACTAATACTGCTATAATAGCTTTATTAATTACCTATTAGGCTAGTCTGGTACTGGTATATACTTTAAAATAGCTAGCTATAAGTTAAAATAAAATCTAAAAAGGGGATATTAAGCTCTATTTTTAGATTTCTTATTAAAGTAGCCTTATAGATTCTAATTATAATATAAAGCTTTTTATCTACTTTATAGCTAGCTTATAAGCTATCCTTAAGAGTTACTACTCTATTTAGTAGGTTAATAAAAAGTAAAAATACTATAGGCTAGAGTAATTCTAATTACTACTATATAAATTAAGTAGCTTTTATAGATATTATATTTCTATATAAATATAGTAATTATACTAAGAGTATACTATTAGTATTATATCTTAGCTATTAGTTTCTTAAGGTAAGTTAACTAATTTAATTTTCAATCTAACTAGACTTTTAGTATCTTAAATTCTTACTTAGTAATATTATTATATTTCTAGCTAAATAGAGTCCCGATTAATTAGTATTTTCTAGTAAAGTAAAAAAGCTTAAATTTATTAGGTTTAAAAATTATTCTATACCTCTTAGCCTATTTATTATAGATTATCTATACAGCTTCTAGGTAGTATTAAATTAATACTACTAATAATTCTACTACTATTAGATTAGTATTATTTATAAAGTCTATAATAATAAGTTCTTTCTATTATTCTAGTAGCTTATAGAGTATACTAATATAAATTAAAAAGAGAATAGAAAAGAAAGAGAAGCTTTATAGTATTTCTATATAAATTATAAATATAGTAGATTTTTTATTATTAAAGTAAAGTTATATTATTCTTCTTATAAGGTAGCTATAGATTTATTCTACTAACTAGAAATTAATTTCTATCTATCTGAGTATATAGAGTAGTTAAGTAAAATTTACTATATTAAAAGCACTTAAGATATCTAGTTATAGAATTATAATAATATTAAAGTAATTTTATATTATTTTAATAGCTTTAGTTATAAGTTAGATAGCTATTTTAATTAATCTCTTAATATAGTTTTCTATCTAGCCTTTTAGTAGGAGTTTTAGAGCTTTTGCTATAATAATAAGATATTTCTTAATAGCTGCCTTAATAATTTTCCCAGTTATATATACAAGTAAAATAGGCCTATAGACTTTAATATAGCTTTTTTCTTTTTAAGTTTTATCTACTTTTTTAAATACTACTACTATTATACTATAGTATTACTATAGAAAGTATTCTAGCTTTATACTAATATAGGTTATTCTAGCTATTATCTTATTAAATACCTTACTACAGGCCTTAAAAAGGCCTGTAGAAATATTATTATTACCTAAGGCCTTTTATAATTTTATTTTTACTAAAATATCTACTATTTTCTTATTATTATATTTTTAGGCCCTAGAGTTATCTTAAGTAAATAGAAAAGAGATAGTAGCCCCCTTAGAGATATTACTAAAGTTAACCTCTAAATTTAAAAAGAAATATTCTACTAGAATTCTAGCTTTCTTACTATAGTTATCTATAAGTTTATCTTTCTTTCTTTTTTATAAGAGTGGAATCTATAAGCTATTTTTAAAGAGGCTACTATAGAGTTTTACCTATCTTTCTATTTTCTAGAATATCTTAGGGTTATTACTAGCTTTCTAGAGGAATAGCCTTTATTATTTTCTATATAATTTATTTATAATTTTATTCTAAAGATATTAAATAAAAAGAAGGTTCTTCTACTTAATAATACTCTTATATTATTAGTAATATCTTCTAGCTTATTTAATTTATTTAGTAGTTTTCTAGACTTTTATATTCTACTATTTTTCTAATTACTAGTATAGCTATTTATACTATAGTATTACTATAATTACAATTTAAATAAGAGCTTTAATTAGCTCTTTTATAGCTTAGTTTAAATTTCCTATAATCTTAATATCTACTCTAATTTTATTTAGCTTTAGCCTTAGGTTAACTTTAGCTGCTATATATAATTTATTTATCTTATTCTAATTAAAGTTATAAAGAGCCTTTTTAATATTATCTAGGGGTTATTAAAGTATAAATTAAGATATAAATTAGATATTTACTGTAATTAGTTAGAGTCTGTAATTTAATTCTTTAATATCTAATTTCTCTTTATAGTAGGTCTATACTCCCTATAATATCTATATAAAGTTTATAGTACTATTTCTATAGCCTTTTTAACTTTTTATCTTTTTTCCTCTTAAAATTAGAAGGTTTTATCTATTAAATATAGCTAGTTTAATAACTATTTCTGCTTCTTTTAATATTCTATTATACTTATTTTATATAGAGTAATATTAGTTAATATTACCTATAATTATTAAGGGATTTCCTCTTATAGCTACTATAACTTCTTTAAATAATTTTCTTTAGCTAATTTATTCTTCTAGGCTATAAAGCTCTATTACTTAAAGGCCTGTTATTTTAAAAATTACTCCTCTTTAGTTAGCTTTTTTTATTACTGTTTAGTTTTAAATTCTATATTTTATATATATATATATTACTAAGCAGCTACTGTAATATATTATATAGTAGTTACTAGTAGCCGGGCAGGCTAGTTAGCCTATAGTAGAATTTTAATATAGTTTTTATAGAAATATTATTTGGTTTTTTTAGCTTTACTTAATATTATTAGATAGATTAAAGCTATATAGTAATCTTAAATAATAGAAATAAATAATAAGAGCTATACCTAATACTAGAAGAAATAGTAGCTAAATAATAAGGTTATTACTTATTAGTCTCTATCTAAAGCTTCTATTTAACCCCTTTAACTTTAACTCTATTATCTATAGTTAATAACCTTACTATCTGCAGTTAATAACCTTAAGATAGTAATCTTATTTTAAGCTATAAAATATAAAAGAAATATCTTCTATTATTAAAAGACTAACTTCCCTTCTAATACTTATCCTATTATAACTAATTTTTAATATAGCAAATTTTATTTAAGCTTATAGAAATATTATATTATATTACTTTTTACCTTTTAGAGTAAGAAATATTAGGGCTGCCTGCTTATTTATATTCTACTAAAAGATTTTTAATTTTATATACTAAGGGGGGGGGTTTTAAGTATAACTAGAGCTTACTTCAGCCTTAATTAGTTAGCTTATAAATATTATTAGAGTAGAGCTTTATACTCTATAGAAGGCTCTTTTAATAGTTATATCTTCTAGTATTTTATTAGCTCTTTATAATACTACTATAATAGTATTAGGGCCTATTCTAGCTACTTTAGCTACTTAGCTTATATCTAAAAAGCAGCTAGAGCCTTTTTTTAGTAGGAGAGAATTTAGAGTCTATAATCTTTTAAATTCAGCTAGCTATAAATAGGGACTTTAAGGTATTACTATAAATTCTATTTATTTTTAAATTATCTGAGTTTATATAAATAGGCTTAAATTACTTATTACTAATAGTTATTTACTATAAAATACTGCCTTAATTATATTAAGTAGTTATTTTAGTACTCTAGATATTTTATAATTTTATTAGATACTAGTAGGTATTTTTTCCCCCCTTTTAGATATACTATAATACTATAATATCTATAGTAAGCTTTCTCTCTATAGAATCTAATAATATAGCTTATTTTATAGTAGTTAAAATATTACTTCAGCTATAGTAACTTCTTAAAGAATTTACAGTTTATTATTATTAAGTTATATATTAGTTTTTTATTATATAGCTAGTTAGTAGCTAATATACTATTTACTATTAGAATTATTCTAATTCTTATTATAATATTCTTATAATTTTATACTAGAGTTATTCTAATAGCTATAATATTATTTTCCTCTTTTATTTTCTTATAAAGGGTATTATAATTAACTTTCTAACTTTTAGCTAATATACCTTTTATTATAATACTATATATTCTTTTTAATATTAATATATTATCTCTAAAGGCTTTAGAAATCTAATTATCTACTATAATATATTTAGCTACTAGGCTATAAAAAATAATAACTATATTACTACTTTAAAAATAGCAGGCTACTATTATAGCTTTTAGCTTTTTAATAGCTAGGTTAATTACTATTATAATTTTAATAGAAGTTTATATATAAATCTCTTTAAGAAAGTTATTTTACTTTACTATAATTTTATAATTATATTAAATAGAAATAGACTTTAAAAAGAAACAGTAGGTATTATATCTAGTTAATATAACTTCAACTTAGAATTACTATAGCTATATATTAAAAGCAGTTTAAGTATCTTAAATAACTTTATATATAATCTTATAAATTATTTTTTCTAATTTAAATTATATTAAAGTAATCTTAATAGTATTACTATAGTAGTATAGGATTTTTATATTAATAAGAGTATAGATAACTTTTTATATTTTATTTAGAATTTCCCTCTAAATAAGACTAGATAATTCTTTAAGTACCTTCTTTTTATCGGTATCTTTTATAGACTCTTCTTTATTTAGCGGGGCTATTATAATCTTATCTTGTTAATACTGCTTATACTGGGAGGTGCCTGTATTAGAGTAGAATTAACTGTTTTTAAGGCCAGCACGGCCCGAATCTACTGCTATCGGCTCCTCTATCTTGGCAGTACCCTACAGCTGCTGCTGCAGTATTATCGCCTGGGTAGATTTTTGTGCTGATTTCGATTCTGATATCAGATTGAATATTAGGTAAGAGACTGTAGAGATCTCGATAATCTCGGTTTTGTGTGCAAAAGTCTTTTCTTAATATATATATTAAGAACTATAAATATACTATCTAACCTCAGGATATTTTTAATACCTTTATAATTTAAATTTAAATAATAGAGCTATAACTAGAGTAACTTACTACTGCCTCTATATTTTAACAGGGAGATAATAATACAACACTTAGCTAACACTTATCGTCGAGAGCTGCTATTAACAAAGCCACTAGTATATCCCTTACAGCTGCAGGCAGCAACTAGGCGGAAGCAGCTGACTCCCTCTTAGCTGCTACTAATAGCTACCGGTTATAGCCGCTCTATTAATAGCTCTATAGCTGGGCTAAGTTAACAAATTTTACAATACTCTCGCCCGTCCAGCTAAATCTCTAAGGGCCCACTAAAGCTTTATAACTAACCAACAATAAACCTCGGCTCGGACTTGTTAATATATTATTTGCTGAAAAATGGGGCGGTATACAAGTTGGATGTGAGCGAAACTCAACTAGTGCTGCTCCTAGTAGCGCCCTCGCTGACCCACCGACCTGTACTGCTATACCCAGCTGCAGCTTTATCTCTGCTTATTGCTTATCCTCTGGGTACGTAGTAAGCTCGACCTGGAAAATAGTTGCTTAAATCATGATTTAGTGGACTAATAATCTAGATTCTGTTTCACAACCCGTTGTCTCAACTTTTTCTATTTCTCATTCTTATACCTTCTAGGGATATCGCACAATAGCAAAGCCTCTTCTCATCCAACGCCCACCATACTTCTCCACGCTACTACTCAGACAATAACAACCTGCCTATCCTCTACCGCCTGCAAGATGCTAGCGTCTCGACAATATCCTTGCTCGCATAGCCATCCAAACTATCACAAACCCTCTCCCGCTATCTGTCGTGCGGCCGGGTTGCCAAAGTACTCCTTCTCGTCCTTAAAAAAGCGTATCTGCTCCTCCTCCTTGCGCGCGAGCAAAGCTTTCCGCTCTGGGGTTTCCATAAAGGCTATCAGGCGAGGGTGAATAGCTCTCATGTAAAATGCCCGAAAGTCGAAGCCGGGTTCCTCCGGTCTCGGCTCTTCAGCCTCGTAGAATACAAAGTCCCAGTAGGCGTCGTAGGTCAGGTCTGGGCTCAACAGGGCAACCACTACGGCCGTATGGCACCACGCTTCTGACTTGGCCCATTCTTGAGAGAGTCGTGGCGGGACCTGGAGTGCTCGCTCTCGGCCTCGGACGGCGGCGACAAGACGGCCAACCTCGTTGTAGAATAGATTCGTGCCGATGAACATCCATTTTGGGTCGCCGCCGCTTAGCCAGACTGGCGGGGCTAGCATCTGTGCTGGGACGACGAAGCTCCATTCCCAGTCCAGTACGCCTACAAGGTTGAGCTCGTCATCAAACAGCGATTTTCTTCATAACAAATATCGTGTCAGGGTGTCACGATTCACTATCGGTAGAACGCTAAAACGAGCCGGATAGACTAAGAAGGTCACACAAAATATCGCAATCTTGTTTAGCCGGCATTTCCGATGGAGGCAAGTGCTTCTCGTTGACGATGCGGATGTCGCACTCGTGCGCACGGTGTAGGATAAAAGGAAGCCCCGCAAATGCCTCCGAACTCCTCCCCTGCACTTTTATCCGTGCACTGCCGCCAGCCGTGCTGCCGCACGCCCCTTCGCGCGGGCAATATCAGGTCCAAAGCGAGGCTAGGGCAGAAAGCGTAAGAAGGGCTTGTAGAATATCTGCCCATTGGCCAGACGAGATCCAGGTCTATACACTCAGTGACGAAGATCTCCCGGGCACGAGCTGGTAGTGGAGCGGACGCAGCGGCATGGGCCACCCGGTGACCCAGAGTCAGCTGTGAATGCTAGCCGGCCGCTCCAGGTCGAGCTCCTCCTCAATGCAGGTCGTGACTCGACGACCCGCGGCGGCCAAGTCACGAAGCTCTGTGCGGTACAATGCAGGCGAGGCTGGTCGTGATCGTGTCGCGACGCGTCGGCGCCATGCTACTCTCGTCCTCGACTGGCTGGGATGGAGAACGGAGAACTCTATTGACAGTTTTGTTAGCCCGAACACGTCGGCGATGGGAAAGCACGAACTCGAGTACTCGACTCTGCTGCCTTGGAGAATTGGCCTATGGGCAGGTCCCTTGAAGAGACGAGACACAAATAACGCATGATTGGTGAAGAGCGTGTGATGCCGCCCTGCCGTACCAACATGAGAACGATATTATTAGGCGAGAGGTGCCCATTCAACTGCAAGTAAGCGCCCGCAGTCCAGGGGGGTGGCCTCAGCCGATGACTGATCACGAATTTCTCAATGCACACTAATCCGCAATTCTTACGTAAATGCGACCGACAGTCGCATATCATAGTGGAGAAGGTTGCACATTCTGTATTGGGTTGGCCCCCAACCAACGCCGGTGGCGTTCCAGATTCCGCCTCGTTCTTAATGGGGAGTCAGCTTTCCAATAGGGAGGCGTTCAAACAAGCCAATGTTGCTGGTATAGTGCAAAGGTTGTGGTGGAGTGCATCCAGGACAGAGTTAGATATCACTACATGTAGGAGGTAAGAATTGCAATATTGTATCATCCTTGCTGAGAGAACAATAATTTCTACCGTATCAGGCTGGCGGGTAATAATTACAGTAATTGGGTCATTTCACTTCTTTGTTGTGTGCCGTCAGTTAGCGCTTCGCGAAGTGCAGTATTGTTTAATCCTTGCTAAGATATTTGATTTTCAACTTGATCAGGCTGGCGCTTAATGCAGTATATAATTGGTTTATTTCACGTACTGTCAGCTTGGCACAATGCAGGTCATTGGCTATATTGTTCGGTTGAGTCATAAGTCACACGCAGCTGTTTTCAGCTGGGCTGAGACTATCGATACAAGATCCTGGTATGATGCACAGTAGAACCCAACAAACAGCCGCTAATGGCGGAAGAGAGGGGATCCGATGCAGGTAACAGCAAGAAGGCAGCGAGGTCAATACAGCTGGCTTAGGATAAATACCCCCAGATGACTCCGAGTCCAAGAGAAGTCATGAATCAGTACTGTCACCTGTGGTAGCTACCTAGGACCTTCTGCAACTAGCTACATTACTGTCTGGCATCTTCACTTCTCTTTTTCTTTACCTCTTCCCCCAGAGCACGCGCGCTCCCACTTCGCCAATTTCGACCAAGTTCAACTCGACAATATGACCAGCAGTGGCATAAGGTCAGCTTCGACTTCTCCGCAAGCGGATAAGGCGTTGCGCCTCCGACGTGGCAATGCAGAAAGTCTTGGCAAAGACAACGGTCGCTATGCTGACCGCGACGCTCAACCGGAACATCGGGATCGGACTGACCCAATTCGTGCTCATAGCGGTAGTGATGCATCCCCTCCAGGAGACGATCCGTCCAACGAGCCAGATATTCGCTCAGACCCCAAGCTGGAAGCAGCTTGGCACAAGCTTGCCTCCGAATTTCCCGGTACTGCATGGTTCCAACAGAGGCATCACGAGGGTGACGGTGCAACAGCAACTCCACATGAGCAGCCTGACAATGACTGGGCTTCCACGCTTAAAGAAAAATGGAACAACCTTGTCTCTGAAATCGCAGATCGCGGTTTCCTTCAAAGAATTGTCATTGCTCTTTTACAGGCTCTTACAGTGACAATTCGCTTCACCAAGAAATGTTGGAGTACTCTGTTTTGCATCCTGATGGTGACATCTCCGATCTGGACACAGATGCTGCCATATCTGGCCATTGCTGGCTCTATCAACTGGTGTTTTTCATCGGGTTTCGGAATTTCGCCAATGTGCTGGATTCCGGGCGTCCCTTCAAACACTATTACCTCCTCAATGTTCAGATGTCCTGTTGAACCTATCGATATGCAAGGCATAATCACGACTCACGAGGAGCTCGCCACCTGTGTGGGTTACGCTGGGCGTGCCTCCCAGCTCACTACTGACACGGTGGCGCACGAGTTCGTCCTTCAAGACCTTGAAATCCGCGTTGACTTAAGCAATCTGCCGTCCAAAGGTTGTCTAAGCACGAATTTGCTTTTACTTATAGACCGGACGCCAAAAATAGCCCGGTAAGTCCATTTTCTGCGCAAGCGATTCCGTTGACTTACGATCTGTTAGTTCATTGTCAGGACTAGCAACAGGGCTTCGTAGTGCTGCCGACGATGTCAGAATCACGGACGACCTTGCTATCAGAAAACTAAAAAAGATCAACGAATGCGGTAAAATCCAATCAATCATCAATACGGTATTCGGTACGAGTTCAGATCAACAAATTAAGGACATACTCAACAGCACCACGGAGCAACTCAGTCAGCAGCTCGGCGAACTTTACAACAACACCATAGAGATTACGGAACAAGTCGGTGATGTCCAAGGTATTCTCGGCCGCATCAAGAAAGTCAGTTTGGATGACCTTGGTGGACTGGATGATCCTCGCAGTCTTTTGAGCAAACTGTGGACAGTTGTCACACAAGGACAATCGATTCAACACGAAAAGTATTTGGGAAACAAAGTCTTATTGAACGACTTACTTCAATTCTACGAAGATGCTTCTATGGTTTCCAATATAACCAAGCAAGCCCTGTTGCGGGCGGAGAGTGGAATAAGCAAATTCCGCGGCACACTTGAGAAAGCTTTCAATCAATGGGCAGATTATGATGTTCAGGCGATAATTGAGCGGTTTGAAAGTGGCCGTGACCAGTTTGAGTCAGAGACTCTCAACGTCCGACAGATTCAGTCTTAGGTTGTTATTGCTTGATATTTTTTTTATATAGCCAGACGAACTACTGATCACTGATCACGGACCCATTTTTGATTACTTCACGATCAGTGACATGACCACCACTGCCCTCAGCTATCAGTACAACTTGGTTTACCTTAGACACCTTCATCACTACACGCCAATCGTGACTAGCACATGACTAGATGTAACACCTGGATAACCGCGCAACTAAGTTGTCTTACTTACCAAAACTGCCAACATAAACCCCATCGAGATGCGCGATTAGAGATAGCCGCTACGTTCGCAAGATGAGTCGTATGCCTCCATCCCGCGGTGACCTCTGGGGAGACCTCTCTACTTAAATGTGCTCATTGCTGGTGCTAATATCGTCAAAATTTGCGACTTTGCCAGCTGTGCGCTATGGAACGCGTATGCTGAGTCCGGTATCTACACATACGAGTCGAGATATTGCTCCGCCTTATCAGAGGGTCAAGTAATCGCATTGTCCATGATCATTCATACACCCTCGGGTCGGCCGCCAACCAAATCACCTCGTGGAAACCTCCTATATGGGAGTCGGTGGTGAACCTGGGACGTTATTGAGAGCGGCACGATGTCTGCCATAGCAGATATCCATGGTGCCCGTGGCATCATCACAGGATGCTGGATGCTGCGACGTTACATGTGACTCGCCCGGGGTCGTCGCAGGTGATCAAGCTACTGTCATCGAGGGGCTGACGAAGAATGAAATTACGAACAAGATCACATAGACATGACCAAGACGTGAAGTAGGCGCCACCGTGCCCGTCAAGAACAAGAAGTCGATGTGTACCAACCGTACGGCGCCGTGTATTTGGACCGAAAACTTCCTTTAGCCAATCTAAAGCAAGGTCGTCGGAAGTCTACCTTTTTTCGCTAACGCCGATATGCCAGTCGCCGTGACTCAATCGTACCATTCTCGGATCTTCTGCGGGTCTTCGCATTTGGCACGTTGGTAATCGTATCGGCGAGAGTATTTTGCCTTGATTTCGTCGTGGCGGCTAACGAACTTCCGCACCCAGTTCTCGCCGACAGGATCTTTGCCTCGCTTAGAAAGCAATAAATTGGCCATCCGGCGAGTATAAGCCACCGTTGGCGGCATCCCTCGCTCGTCCATCGACAAGATCCATTGTACGAGGGCCGTCTCTTCAGTCGCGGCGAAGACGGTGTCCTCAAGGGGTTCACTGATGTCGCGTGTTGCCTTGCATCACAGGCGCAAATCGGGATGCTGCTTGAACACGGGTCTGACGTCCAGGATCTTCCCGATTGACGTCTCACATTATTTTGGAGTATGACTCTTCGCGCGCAGCTGCCAATGAGAATGGCTTGTGATACGTTGTAGTGGCCGCTGCTGTACAACGCTTCTAACTAATTATATATGCAGTAAACAGAAAGGGTAAGGCCATGGTTTTGAAGCAAGAGAGTCATATTTCGGCGTAACGCAACGATGACCTGGCGGACCAATGCTCATTCTTCGTCGACTGCCGCCCGTTGCCCTCCGCCCGCTACCCATCGCACGCTCTCGCCTGTTGGCCGGTAGCCGTTTCTCTTCCCGTCTTGTGCCACAGGACTGTAACCGGTGGCACCAAAAGCAACGGGTAGCAGAAGATTTGCACCCGGGGCGAGGCACTAGCTTCTCGTATTCTCAGACATTCCGCGGGAATATTTGACTCTAGCCAGATCTGAAAGGATGTCAGGGACAATACACCAAGGTTGCACATCGAGACTCATCTTCGGCCGTTTCACCAGAGCGGGGTGCATTTACTTGCATAACGCTACATGCCATGCCATTGGTCGGGTTTCGGAATGCGCTGGGTGCAAATATGACTTCAGATTGAGGCGGGAGGACGGGAGCTTCTGATTTTGCGCGTACAGTACGGATTTGAAGATGAACCAAGACGAGGATACGTCTGTCACCGAGTTTGTTCACAGTGCGCAATGAATCCCAGGGCGTTGGCCATCTCTGTTCAGTGATTCGGGCATAGGGAGATCTAGGCCAACAGTCTCAAGCTTGCTCTCCAGCGACGACTGGGAGGCACAGCAACAAAGCACCTGCACCTTCGATTGTTTCTATTTAAATCCCACAAAACAATCGGCATCATGGCCACCATGAACTGGATGCGTCGAGCCATGGCAGTTAATCCAGCTGCGGTGTGATGTGGTAAGTGTGACGGTACAAGAGCGCGAACTAGGTCGAGTGCAGCTTGAGCAAAATGATTGTTTACGAGGAGAGAAAGAGATTCCTAAGGAAAACTCTGACTTAAGCTATTTACACAATATTCATAAAGTGAGACTATTCATAAAGTATGAAAGTCACATGATCGTTCCCTCACAATTAGTAGCCACCAGCTACTACTGAATGACACCATCCTGTTCACGGCTACTAGCAGCATTCTCAATGCCGCCTCTCTTCAGCTACTAGTAACAACTCATTGTGCGAGGACTTGCTGCTAGTAGCTGAGAAGCAAAAGAGAGGCAATTGGTTTGCTACTAGTAGGGGTGGCTACTAGTAGCTGAGAGAAAGAGTCTTCTCTTCAGCTTCTAGTAGCAACTCCTTGCCCCTCTTTCTGTCCCCTTGATCCTCTCTTTAGCTACTAGTAGCAACTCCCTTAGGCCCCCACCTTAGGGGCCTCTGGCATTATTATACACCAAATAACAAATAGGATAGATTGTAGACTGGCCCTGCTAATAGCTTAAGATAGCTTGTATCTAGCTCTTGACACTCTATACGTCTAGGTATGCAGACTTTAATAAGTCTTATTAAGTAAGTACAAAATCAATTAACTTCTTGCTTTCTGTATTATTTAATCCAGTCCCATTATCCGAGCACATAAGGGAGAAGATTATTACTATCTGATATTTGCCAACTAGCACTCCGGCTGATTCAGACTATTAGGAACCAAAAGTAGAACCCTCCAGTCAGTACTGAAACCCTCTAACTGCCAGTTTTTTTTAGCTTCTTAACCGTATATTTCCTCCTCCGATTTTAGCCACTTTAGCTAGTAGGTCCAAGAAGTTAAGGGGAAAGAATTTTAAGCTTCCAGGATGATGAGGGGATACACAGCTTATGCAACTCAGTAAAGCCTCAATTAACAGCCACTGCCTTGACCTATTTGATACACTTAAAAATAGGATATTCAGCTTAAGTGAGAAGCAGGAGTTACTACTATTACAGATAGACAAGTAAGGTTAATACTACTAAGACAGACGGGCGTATACTTCTCCTGAAGGTCTTAAATAAGGTCTTAGATTCCATATATATACTCTAACCAGGTAATATCTATTGCCTTAGCACCCTAGCGATAACCGTGCAGCTATAAGATTATAATTACACCTTTAAGAAGTACTTATATAACTCTAGTATATAGTAGTATACAGTCTGTATTATATCTACAACCTGGAGTAAGTTAATTATAAATAAGATAAAGAAATACTATATATCTAAATTAAGGTAAGTTTTTTTATAATTAAGATAATAGGGATAATTACTATCTATTAGCCTGCCTAATTCTAACTCTTAATATTTATTAGTATAATATAAATACTCTTAGATAATTTAGCAAGCTTTATAATATTCTTAAGTAATCTTCTTATTTTAGTCTTTAATTATACCAGAACTAGCTGTTATATTCAGTATAGAATATTATTATATTATATATTAGTAGAGTATTTATTCTACTTTACTATAGTTATTAATATAATACTAGCTATATTTAATTTAAGAGGTATACTCTTATTATAGCTTTACTAGTTTACTTACTAATAGGTTAACTAGACTGAGATTATTAAATATATCAGCTTGCTAGTATATTAGTTTATAGATTTACTATAATATAAAAAGCTGCTATAGGTATAGTTTAAGTTATAACTTAATAAGTAATTTAACTCTAATAGTTATATTAATTTCTATAGCTTATATTCTATTTATAAACTGGTAGTAATATAATATTTGCTAATTTCTATATTATTTAATTAAGCTTTAATAACTCTTTTTCTTATAAAGTTACCTATATTCTTTTATAATACTAATCTTATAGCAGTTAATAAGCTTTTAACTATAGCTCTATAGGTAAAAATTAAGTAATAACTTTATATATTAACTTTAACTAAAAAGGTATTCTAACTGTAATATAGAATTTTCATATAAAATAGAAACTTAAACTTAACTATAATAATAATAAATACTAATCTATAGTAAGTTAAATATAAATTAGAAAAAGAAATATATACTAATTAAGGTATATACTTTCTTATAAAAAATAAAAAGTAATTTCTATTTATTAGCCTATAAAATATCCAGCTCTTATATATTTATAAAAATTATATAGCTACTTTTAAATACTTTAATAAGCTTTATAAGCCTCTATAATTCTATTTATAAAGAATATAACTTAGTATAGAATTTAAGTAGATATTTAGATATAGCTACTATTAATTAGATATATAATAGGCTAATACTAATCTATAGTAAAGCTAACTAATATAAAGTAAGATATAACTAGTATACTTCTAAATTACTATTTTATATTTTATAAAATATAGCTTTTTTATTTTATTATATATTATAAATAATAATAAAAATAAATAAGATAAGTTAATAATATATTAAATATAGCTAAAGATAATTTAACGCCTTAATATTTTTTATATTTAATTAAAGTTAATTTATAAAAGTAGAAAACTTATACTTAAATTATATACTATACCAGCTTAGTAAAGAATATATTATATACTATTTATTTAATATTAATACTCTTAAATTTATATATAATAAAATCAGCTAGATTTATATTAAATATTTATAATACTTTTATTTAGTAAGCTAAATCTCTTTATTATATAAGAACTTTTTATATTTTTAACTAATTAATAATAAATCTCAGCTTAGACTTATAAATATATTATTTACTAAAAATAAAGTAGTATATAACTAGTTATAAGAAATATAAGTAAAATTCAACTAATATTCTATTATTCTACTAAAATACTTAATATCTACTTTATAGCAAAATTAGCTTATACTATAAAAGAAACTATAAATCTAACTAGTTAAGTTTCTTATTAATCTAGCTAGATATTCTAGTTTCTTATTACTATAAATATTATTAATTAGTATAATAGTATAGCTTTCTTATACTATATTATCTATATATCTATTTACTAATAGAGGAATTAAGCTGCTTATTTATTTTTCTTTTTATAAATATTATATTATAAAGTTATATTTAAAAGCTAATTTAAGTTAATAGTAGAATATTAGAAATTAGAAATAGCAGTATTATAATACAGCTAGTATAGAAAAATACTAAAATAAATAATATTATCTTTCTTTTTTCAGCTAGATATAAAGGTATTATTTTTAGCTTAATAGTATATTACTATAAATATTATTTAAAGCTACAGCTTAATTTTAGATATTATATAATATAAGTTTTAATAGTAAAACTAGTAATTAGCAGGATATATATAATTTGCTGCTGCTATTATTTAAATATAAAGTAAATCTAAGACTTTTTCAAAATCCTCTAGCTATTATACTATTTAAAAAGAAATATAGAATTAAAAGCTAGAAGAGTTATATAATCTATAATAGTAGTAGTACAGATATCCTCTATATCAGCAGTAGATTAAGCAAGTTTCTATTAGCCATTCTATCCTCCTCTAATACTCCCAAGAACCCATCTGCCACCCCATGCTTCTTCCATCTAGAACCATCCTCCTCCAAATACTCTTCCTCCTACCATCTACTCCTACAGCACCGCCTCCATCTCAAGACTCGAACAGCGCTCCTCGAGTAGCATCTTCGCCTTCGCTGCGGCCGCCTTGGACAGGACCCAGAGCGCCTCGCCAACATCTCCGAGCCTTTAATCCGTCCCCAGCAGTCGAACGACGCTGTCGCTAGACTCTCCCTGCTCCCAAGCTCGAACCCCAGCTCGGAGCCGACTAACACTAACAAAAATAACCAGCTTAAGAGTCCCTCGAACCAGTCGTTGTCCAGTGCATCCTGGACAGCAATCCCTCTTACCAGGCCGCTTCGGCGAACTACCCGCCATCTCAGCCCTCCTCAGCCACAGACCCCGAGTGCCCGTCTCCATTTAAGGTTCCTGGCTCGGAGAAGTTCCGGATTAGCATCGGCCGAATCTCGGATTGCCCCGATCGTATTTGGCAATTAGGCTGTTGCCGGCTAGCGCTCCAGGTGCCGCCTGCCATCCAGCCGCGTCTTGAATGCAAACATCGGATACGCGTATTAAAGAACACATCCTGTTTCAAAGCAAGGTGCCATGTCTACTGTACATCTATCTCATTCTGACCGGGGTGGTATAAAATGCTCGCAGTTGCAACACTCAAGCTCAGGAGACGAGACCTTGCAAGAGAACAGGGTGAGCTGTGGGCAGTTCGATGTTGCACTGAATGTAATAGCACCTGGACCCACAGTAAGTATAAGTTAATGATGTCCCGAGATATCGAGCGGTTACAGCGCGAAATTGCGGCACGAGGGATCCTTGCACCGATATGGCTTAAGATGAGAATCGACAAACTCCGAGGAAGGCCACTGGGAAGGCAAGTTGGTTGTGGCAGCCGGTTGCTTGACCTCCGTGCCGTACAGTAAGACGGGTGGAGAGTAGCAGCCAGAAGCGACGGTTGATTTGGTGGGAGTGTCGGACCAATCGAATTTGGCTATCGGGAGAACATCACCGGCACACTCTATTTTCATTTGTTAGCCACAGCAGGGTGATTCGGCGGAATCAAACTAGCCACATGACTCTTGAAGTCTACGGGGCGGAAAAATAATCAGGTGGAATCAAGAACGATGAAAATATTTTTTGGTGACTGGACAGCGCACGATCTTTCCAAGAGTCCAGCAATTCAGCCATTCAGCTGTTTGAGTGCAGGAAGCAGGTAGTGGGAAGTCCCTCGAGGGCTCTTCGCCTCATACACGGTGCAGATCGAACGGTTAGGCAGAAGTCCTGGTGGCTTGACCGCCACTGCATTACGTTCTCACCACATGAGCCCCCACATTCCATTCCGTGGCTATACGCTATCATTGGTCGGATGGAAAACCGAATGGCCAATTGCTGCCGTAGCCGCGCGATGGTGTTATGTCCATTAGGCATTTACCTCAGCGCCATCGCTATGGCCTCCGTTTCTGTCGTGTATGGGTCCTGCTCTCTTGAACCGATGGTGACAGAGTATCTGGTAATGATATCATCTATTCTGTTGACATAGAGCTTGGGGGATAATCCAATGCTAACTGGCTCGCGCAGAATACCGATGTAATTCTGATGCATGGCTGTGCGGCTTAGTAACTATATGGCTGTGCAGACTTTATCCCTAATTGTCGGCGACGCAGCTTTCTTCTTTCCTATCAAAAACACAATTATAGAGGGAGGTCGCTACTCGCTATGGCAGATCAAGACCAGTCACATATCATCGCGGACAATCCTATTAGGGACAGCCTCGATGCCTTTAGCACTACATTCAGCTCTATATATAAAGAGAGAAGCATCTCTTCCTCACCAGATATACTTGGCTAACTTAGCTAAGAAGATATAACTGCCAGCCTTATTGGTTACTTCTCTGACTAGTATATAGAATTGCAGAATCTTATATTCAGTCTCTTGTTAATACTTCAGGTCCTTCCTATTATACGCCTCCTCCGTTCTAATAGTGGTAGCAGAAACCTCCTCAGTGATATTCTGAAACTTACTTCCGCCCTGAACTCTGATAACTTTAACCTCGACTGCATTAAACCTCTTCTAAAGGCCGCTGTTACCGGTAATCCAGATGATTCTTATATCTGGAATTAAGTTTACAACGCCGTTACTGAATCCACCCCACCTCCCCGACCGATACCCTTATTGATCTAATAAATGCCGTGGAGTTAAAATACAAGTGGCTTTGTAAACTCGTTGGAATTCCGCCAGGATATAGATCCAGTCCTTAAGTTAGAGCTCGAGCGTTTCTATGTCGGGCTTTCTAATTTCTATAAAACCTTCTTTAGAGATATGCTAGATCTCGATATAGTATCTAAGGCAGTCTTCGGTAGGTATACTGAAGGTAATAATCTACTTTTTAAGGAGGGGTAGAGTAGATAGCTAGCAGGCGCTAAAGAGAGTGATATACTAGCTTAGTTTAGCGGCTTAATCTCAAAGCTGGAAGCTTTTATAAGTAACTATATTTTAACTTTAGCGGCTCGACAAAAGCTATTGGCGCTGCTAAGGATATTACTAGAGGGCTCTATAGGTAAGTATAGTATAGATATTAGCTTTATTAATAGTAATATTATATATAACTCTAACTTTAAGAATTTAAGATATTATTAATTATATATTCTTATTGCTAGCAAATTAAAAAGTAACTTAAAGGCTAATAAAATATTAATAGTATAAATTAATTTTATAATATATATAAAAGAGGTTCTTACTACTTAATATACTTATTATTTTATTCTAGGCTTTACTTTTTATAGATTTTATATAAAAATATAAAAGTTTAATTAGCTTAGGGAAATTACCTTTAAATAATTTAATATTAACTATAAAAATAAAGAGTTATAATTTATAATTATAATTTTTAAATTTCTATAAATAAATAAGAAGAGGCTTAAGTTTAACTTTACTATTATTATATTTAGTAGTAAGTAGTATATTAAGATTAAATAAAATAGTAAAATAAAATATTTTATTATTAATAAAGTTATAATATAAGTATATTATATTACTAGTTGGGTAATAATCTATTAAAAAGTCTATTATAATAAAAACCTATAGATACTACTTATTATTAAGAATTTATAGTAGTATATAAATTAGAATAAAAAGAGTAAACTTCTCTAAGAGATAATTAAGAAAGATATAGTTAATATTGCCTAATACTACTATTATAAAACTATTAATATATATAGTATTAATAATAATATTTATATAAATATTTAAAAAAAACTAGATATTATAAAAGCTATAAATTATTATTTAAAATACTTAATATTACTATTAAGTGTAAATATATTTAGTATTTTATATAAAGAGTAAAGTAATAATATTAATATAAAGTAGCTATTTAGTAAAATTAATACTACTCTACTACTAAATAAGTAATCCTATTTAATATTCTAAATAAAAATAAATATTAAAGTACTAGCAAATTAAATATATTAGTAGGTTATTTTTTATAATTATAAAAAGCCTATATATAAAGTAAGATCTTAAGTAGCTTTACTTATTATATTTAAGAGCTATATTAAAGAATACTAGTCTTTATATACTACTAGCTATCTCTATAGAGATATCTTTATTAACAACCTCCTAATTAATAAAAACAATAAGAACCCTTTCTAAATAGCTTTCTTAATCAACCTTAATCTTACTATCAGAGAGCAACAAGAAGGCATATCTAAAGCAAAGGGGAAGACTGGTATAAGGATATTCATAGCTATCAGAGCACTACTAGGCATCGAGTAGCACTCCTTTATATACAACCTCGAGTCATTCTTCTAGGTTCTATTATAGGTATATATTTACTATAACAGGCCAGGTCAAGACATTAAAGCTACTGAGTTCGAGAGCTGGAATTACGAGAAAGATAACAAGCTGGTTGGGTCTAAAAAGGGCGTGATTGATGATGAAGATAACTTTCTTAGAATTGCAGAGGAAAATTTTACACCATACTACTAGCTGTTAATTCCATAGATTAATAGACTGAGGAGGCAGGTATTCCCGAATGGTAAGAGGTGGAAGAAGCCGGAGCCGGGACTGTATTAATCGATGAAGGACATTCTTCGGGAAGCTCAGAAGGACATAAAGGTAGCAAGCATATAACATAGTGTCACTACTGGAACTGGGGCATGGTGATAGCAAGCGTTATGTGACTTCCGTATCATCCTATTCCCTCTTCTACAACTGGCAAAGCAACGGACCGATTCTGGACTCCCTGTCTGGGATTTGCTTGGGTCTTTCCTGCCCCAACTCAGCTTGAATTCGTCAGGTTCGATCAGGATTCCGGCGGGGTCATTTGGGCGAGGGCTAATATATGCGGGAGAAAGAATAACTGTCAGAATCCGGACGCTGGGCCGCTTTGTCTTGTCGAAAGCAAGGACCTAATTCTCAAACTACTTGACCGATACAAGGACGCGATAATGACGATTGTGATTGACGCCCTAGACGAATGCAACGAGGCCCTAAGAGGGCTGAGCATTGTGGTGAAAAGATTCGGTGTGAGCATCCCAAATGTCAAGACCTCAAACAAGAGCCATTTACCATTACACCACCGATCGCATGCAGTCCGATCATGTGCAAGATGCCGGCCCCCGGAAACGCAAAGACCCCCCTCCACATACCCACGCCCGCTCGATATCCGACCGCCAGATCACGATGCTCCCCGAGAGCCTGAGGACGAAAGTACCTCTAATAGGGGCGGTCTGGGGATAGTCGCGCGACAGGTGTTGTAGCTCACCTCAGGCATCAACCACGGGCTCCAGCAGCACGGGCCACCTGGGAGGAGCCAAATCCGTAAACTCCCCTTAGTCGGGAGGAGAGACGAAGTCTTTATCGGCGACGCGAAAAGCACGCGTCGAGAACACGTTATCAGCGTGACGCGACAGAGAAGCCAATCAAGTGCAGCGATGCGCCACATCAATAAAGTGATTACGTTTAAGCCTCAGGCCAAGACCTGCGTCGATGCCTGGCTCGCCCTGAAGGGTAGGCCGGGTGAGCCAGCTCCGGCAGAGCTCACCCGGCTCCGCTGGGTCGCGCGATTGGCTCGACGACAAGAGCAAAATACACATCTTCACGGTAATCCCGCTGACAATGGTTGTCGGCCCTGCAACGCAATTCGAAAGTGTGTCGTCTGGTCTTGACATGTTTTGAATGTCGACTCAATCCGTTTTCCATCCACCAAGCATCTACCGCGATATCCGATGGTGCAGCCGAGGAGTATAGAGGAACACCTGACGTGGCTGAGGCGCTTAACTGTTGGCTGACAGATGCTGGTCTTCTGGACTGCGCCAAAGGCTGCATCTATATAAATTGAACACCTCGTCGCTCCCCAGTATTCTCGTGCCATGGCTCGCACTCGAGCACAGTTGGCCGCCCAGAAGGGGCGCACATCGTCGGCGCCAAAAGATCAAGGTACTTGTTTCATGAAGCGCCGAGCGATATCCTCACTGACAATAAACAGGAAAGCGACCCCAAGGAATCCAGAAGCACAGAAGCACACGTCGCACGACCCGTCTCCAATAGCAACTGGCTCTCGAGCCCACTAAATACGATCAACCGCATCTATCTCTAACCAAGAAGACTCTATCTCGACAGGTACGGCATTCCTATCTTTACCACTGCGCAGGCACCGAAACTAAGTTATCTAAGGGTTCCGCGACACCTGGCAAGCATAATACGAAACGACCCGTCGACGCACTTAATTGCAACCTTAACTCCCCTCAGAAGAGGCCTCGGCAATCTCCGAGATTATCTCTTGTAGAGAATACATCCAACAGACCCGCGACAAATAACAGTGGTATATATAAGCCGATTGACTCTATTAATTTTTGGGTAAGAGAAGGGCAGTAGCTATAAGAATACTTTAAACTTAATATAGAGTATTTACTTGCCTGAAAGAGGTCCCTGTTATCTATTATCTATAAGCAATTAAATTCTGCTATATCTACGATATCTAGTAATTAGAAGCCAAGGGATAAGAAGAGTATACCCTACTAAGATCTATACTATAAGACCCTACTTAGAACTAAAGGCAGTTTTATAGTTAAGTCTAACCTAGATATTACTAGTATAAATAAAGATCTTACTAGGATTTTATTTAAGGCAACCTAAGCGGTTCCTAGGGATTTACTATTCCGCAATAATATTTTCAAATCTACCTGCTAAAAGATCTATAATAGAAATAAGGCCTGAGTTATTTAAGATATCACTCAGCTTATTGTTCCCTTAGCTGAGAGTCTTACTATATTTAGCACTAAGTATCTTAATATCTTAATAGAGAGTATTAATAAGAGCTGGAATAACTTAATCCCGTTAACTGAGACTCATTCCCAATCTGATTACTCTATAGGCTTTAGATATAAGGTATTTACTAATAACTAGCTCGCTAAGCTGTTATTATATCTTGGTGATTTTATTGCTAGAGACTAATTCTTTTTTATAGGCATATACTATATATACTTTCTGTTCCTAATATACAAGGCGAAGTGCAGCGCTGCAGCGCTGAATGTAGCGGACCGCCAGAATGCCTATAGTATAACCTTTACAGTACGGGCTGTCGCCGAGCTTTTTTATACTGTAAAATATAAGAATAAAGTTTACTAGCAGATTCTTATATTCTCTATCTTATATAACTATAGATCAGTATAGATCTACAATTACTATCCAGTAGTAGATAGCAAGAGCACTAAGTATTACTGCTATCCGATCTATATATATAACTTTACAGCACTAGACGGCAAGGAGAAGTAAACAGCATATCGTTTATAAGAAT
>NW_025764576.1:0-22742 GCF_021365365.1 Ilyonectria robusta
ATAAACACAAAGTATGCGAGGGGGGAAAGGGGAAAAAGGAGGACTTCTCAAGCTATATAGCAGGTGATGAAGTTATAAATCGAGAAATAAACTGAACGCAGCGTTTACCTTATCATTTAGTGTCTTCCCAGGAGGCCTAATCTTGTATGCACTCGCCTCGAACCCACATACAGGAGCATTATCCAATTTGCGTGTACCATTATTAAACATAGCCCTCTCATCAAAGTACTTTCTATCAATCTACTGTAGGGGAATTTGCTTAGATAGAACGTTGCCGGTTGCTCGGAAGTCGTGGTTCCGCTTGATCTCGAATATGAAGCTATTTATTACGTTACCCATTGCATAAATCAAAACTCCGATATCAGGGTCAGTGTGTGAGCGGACCCAGTATGCCCAATGATCCTTAAAAGGCGAGCCATTATAAATCAAGAGTTCAACCAAGAAGGCCCCTGCTGGATGTATCGAGGCCACCACAGGAGGCTTGGGGGCTGCCGCATTGGGGGCATTCTGACCAAAAGATGGTGGTAGTGGGGGCGGCAGCGGCGCCGGCGGGTTGGGTGTTCTCCTGGGGGAGGGCATAATAACGCCAAAATTCTTCGAAGAAACAAATACTTGTAGAACGGGCAAGATTGCGTATGCCAGCAGAATGAAGCCAGTTAGAGAATTATCAGCTGCTGGTAGTAATCTTTTGTAGCAGAGTAGACGGCTCTATATATACACGCTCTCTTCTTCTTGGGCCTTTGCGGCCGTATGTTAACGACGGCATGAAATGGGGTAATTGACAGTTCACAAATTTCCTTGATACCTCTTGGGCGGCAAAATATGCAACGGGACCCTGCAGCGTTCCATGACTGGAGGGGACTTTGGAGAATGCGGTGGCGGTAAGTGGAGCAGCGCTTAATGATACCGATTGTTAGGGGGGCAAACCAGCTCATTCAGAGGAGCAAGCCACGCGTAACAGTGATTAGACCGGCTATATTTAGGCCAACGCAGCTCCCCTCAAATCTAATACACGCGCGCGTACGATGCAGTCATCTTCTCTGACCTTTCCACATCACGCTGTACGATTGATTCCGAGGTCTGTCGCCCCGAAGCCACCCCTTTACCGCAAACCTCTCGATCTCCACCAGATGAAGATCTTCCCCGACTCCAGCTTTTTCCAAGAGTAACGCGCGACTTCGCTCCCCTCACCGGACGAGATCCGAGCAATAGGCAGGGCGTCAGGCAGCGCCAGAGCTGCAAGTTTTGATCGCCCAACGCCTGTCGCGATCCCATCCCTAGGGTTGCTCGTCAAGTACGGAGGTGACGTGACTATTACCGAGGCGCAAACTCAAAGAGCAGTGCGCGATCTCCTGCAAGGCCAAGTCCCTATACCCGAGGTCTTTGGTTGGACTAAGGATGCGGATCAGATATTTATATACATGTCTCTGATGGATGGAGAGACATTGCAAGACAGATGGAGTGCCATGAGTGAAGTCGAGAGACAAGCCGTTTGCCAGGAGTTGAAGCATATGGCAAAGGCGTGGAGGGCTCTAAAGCAAGACAAATACGACCGTTACGTGGGTAAGTGTAATCCACAATCACATCATATGTCCTCAGCTGATCCGGATTATCTTTCTCAGGTAGTTTAGACATTCAGCCGCTGAATGACGTTCTCTTGGCTGAACGACCCGGCCTTGTCGGGCCGTTTCGGTCTACAGACGCTGTTCAGCAGTTTCACGAGGCTTGCGGTATTGGAATCGACGGCAAAGAGCCCATTATGTTTACACATAATGATCTCGTACCGCCCAATATCCTCTTGTCACAAGGGCCGAACCCAAGAGTACAAGCCATCATCGATTGGGGACAGGCCGGCTGGTACCCTGCATACTGGGAGTATTGCAAGGCACGATGGGTCAGACTCAGGCCTGAAGACTTCAGTGATGCTATGCAAGAAGAATGGCATACACAGTACCTGCCATCAATCCTGGATCCAGTCGACAACGAGGCATACTACTACCCATGGCTTTATTTTGTCTTGTCCAAGGGCATATAATCGTGGACCCATTAAATACTATTTAGATCCAGGCAGCAAACACCCGCGAATCTTAGAGCACTGAAATTACCATAGCTTGGCCCTTAACTTCAAAGCAGGGTCATCTATCGACTGCAGACGAGTTGGTCAACTCTGGTGCATGATGTCGAACTGTTCGGATGCGATGCCCCCAAGCCGGTCAAACGCCCATACCCTCATGAGAGATTCGCGTTCACGGGTAGATCACCACTCAATTTCAAATCCAGAACACGGAGGCTGTACTCGCAATTTGGAAGGTCGCGACGTGTAGGACAAACGAAGTGCGTGAGCAGTCTCTTAGCGAGAGCGAGTTTGGCTTAGAGCTTGTATGCACGCTCTCTAGATCCCACATGAGGTCAAGGTGTCGCCGCGTGGGACTTGGCACCCATGGACAGCATCCAATCTCACTCAATCCCGTGAACCCCGAACATGTCGGCATCTGAGCCCGCAACGCCATGCGGTGCGAATAAGACGGCGCCAGGCATGGCTGCTGCTCCGTACCGGGAGGGGGTGAGCCTGGTGGAGTGCCTGACGAACCGGTGATGTTTTCATTGTCTCGTACAAGCAACCCATCCCCCTACACACCCGCGTCACCCACGCCACCCGAATGGTTTCGCGTATTCCGGGTCGCAAAGATGCATCACGAAGGCAAACCCTCTCGTCTCGACAGCCCTGATAAACTTCCTTCTGTCATCGTCCGTATCGGGGAAGTCATCAGGGAAGTCATCAGGTAAATCGTCGGGGAAAGGGGGGATGGGGGCGCTCATGTCCACTGCACACATTCCATTGCGTCCCTGTGTTTTATCGTCTTCGTCGTCTCGGCGGCTAAGCCTGGGGACCCGTACGTGATTCAGCACGAATAATGCGGCTGTAGGGGGACCAGTAGTCCAAGCCACAGTTGTTGACAAACTCAGCAAGGATCAGGTGGAACAGCTCAAGGTCCCTGCGGTCGTGGAGAATGGTGCTGCCCCAGCTGAAGATGCCCTCGCCAGTGCGGTTGTAGCCAGAAGCACGCCGGGCCTGACAAAGGTCCTTGTATTACGTGAGACCTGGAGTGCCTGGGTGGCCAGTATAGGTCCAGTCAACACCTCTTTTATCTGAAGGATGGCCCGCTATACGATTTATGGCAAGAGGTGACACGCTCTGGTGCCACTCTATGAGGACTTACGCTGTCAAGAGCCTCTCCACATCTCCGCACGAGTCCCCACGGGGCCTTTCGTACAGCCAGTACTAGTGACCCCAAAGCCCCTACACATACTTCACTGCCGGCATGTACCTGCGGAATTTTCCGTCTTCAACTAGCTAAGATGCCGCGGCAAAGAGTCTCTGCGTGCAAATACTACCGAACTCTCTCGAGTCTCTAGAGTAGAGACTACCAAAGCTAATGATTGACCATGATCATCATCACTGTCGCCGAAGGGAGTGGACCCACTACTCCGAAAATAGTGGGTCATATCGCCGAAAGAACTGGGGCCGCATGCCCAAACAGAGTCAGCTTCGCCTCTGTCGATGCAGGTTGTAGTATAGCGAAAAAGCCAAAATGCTTCATAGATTTTGAGTTTCGCAGTTAAGAGGAGATAGTGATTGTCTAGAAGGCTAGAGGTCCTGCGTAGGCCCTTGAAGATGGACGTATAAATGTTGCTGTCATCCCAGCCTTGATTAACAGCCGGCAATATGATATCAGCAACACCATCTTAGCCCTCTATTCATACAAACAAATCGGCCTCCACTACTACAATGGGCTTCCACGGGCGTTATACTACCGAGAAGGTGACCTACCCATCTCACGGGGAGACCATCGTCGGCATCCTCTTCAAGCCCAAGAGCGTCACCAACCCGCCCGGTGTTGTCGTTCTCGGCCCCTATTCATTTGTCAAGGAGCAAGCTCCATTGCAGTATGCCTCGCGGCTCGCTGATGAAGGTTATGCCGCCTTGATCTTTGACCCTCGCACTGTCGGAGAAAGCACCGGTCAGCCGCGGCGTCTGGAAAATCCCAAGATGAAGAATGAAGACGTCGTCTCCGGCCTCGACTACCTCGCCGGTAGAGGCGATGTTGATGCCAAGAGATTGTTCCTCGTTGGTGTCTGCCAAGGCGGTCCTGAGTGCTTGGATGTTGCGTCGTATGATGACCGTGTCGTCGCCGTCGCCTCCGTCACGGGGTACTATCGCGATCACGAGACAGACGTCTGGATGATCTGCACTGGCTGCGTCAATCTTGAGCCCGGCGTCGATGTAGGAGCTCTGAAGATGCCCACACCCGAGCAGGGGGAAGCCCTCTACCAAGCGCGTATGCAGCGAGCCAGGGATGCCAAAGCCCTGTACGAAAAGACGGGCGAGGTCACCTACCAGCCTCTTGTTGACCCCAAAGTGGCTGATCCGGATGTTGGCTCACTCGCTGGCCTTCCAGGACCTGTTGCGTGGTCGTGGTACGGCGCATGGACTCTCAAGGGCTTCGAGAACCGGTATGCGGTAATGAGTGATCTGGATCACTTTGACTACACAACTGTGCCTGGGGTGGCTAGACTCAACAAACCGGCGCTGGTGATTCACGGAGACAATTGTATGAATGCACCTGCGGCAAAGAGACATTTCGAGTCGATTCCGACCAAGAACAAGAAGTTGATCTGGGACAATGATGTATCGCACTTTCAGCACTACGAGCAGCCAGATTGTGTGGATCGCAATGTTGGCGAGATTGCGGCCTGGTTTGAAGGTGTGAAGGTGTGAAATGAAGGCAAATAAATTGCTAGCTAGAAAATACTACTACTACTGAACTAGTCGAATTTGCTGGTTGATGATATTGAATCCCCCGCAATGCATCTCCAAACCAAACCTTTCGCTACCCAATGGCCACCCCGACCCTCCAACTCTTACAGTGGTAAATTTGATAGTGACCACACGCTGTGAGCTAGAGTGTTGATGTTCTGCAAGAGGCTGTACTTTCAGCTATTGATGATGGCCGTGGTGATTGTGTCAGATCTCGTGATCCCGTAATTGGGGTCTGACGGTCTGAGTTGGGGGTCTTTGGCACAGCGAAATGTACGATCAATGATGCTAATTTAGGCTGATTGAAAATGATAATATTTACGATCTTAATAACGTCGTTATAACTGATAGATTGACTGTGTTGTTGATCATCTTGACCGGCGAGGAATTTCCCTCATCTACGGTCTCCAAGACCTTAGCCATCCGGCCGGACCGGATCCCTCCGTCTGCCAACATGTTGTGTCACGTGGATCGACCGAAGAGAGTTAGGGTTAACGGTAACGGAATGGCACTGATGAACCTCCTCCTGACAACATTTAGCATTGAGACCATCAAACGCCTCATTCAGAGGTCAATTCATCATGCAACCTCCGGACTCTTCCGAACCAGATGGCGTCGATCAGCAGCAGCAAAAGCGAAGGCGACCGATGATATCCTGTAATGAGTGCCATCGACGCAAACAGAAAGTACGTCAGTGTGCGGGGCATTTTGTACAGCTACCCAAAGACTAACAAATCATATTCTAGTGCGATCGCTTACGACCATGTTCAAACTGCTCCAAAAGAGACAAAGTGGTTGGTGTTGCTGTGTATTGACGCTTAAATCTCCATTAGCTGACCCTTTCTGACTTGAAAGCACCTCTGTATATACGCACCTACGGTTGAACATACATTGGCGGACATGGTGGTAGCTCACGAGTCTGCAAGTGGCAGCGTCTCTGTCCGAAATATAGTGGACCGTCAATCCACAGCATTCATTTCAGAATCCGGAACGCCATCAAGCCTCACCGGCGGAGGCGTGTCTACCCGCCTAGGCTACTCGTCTAGCACTGCTACCGGGACAATGAGTCTCATAAAGATGACTGGTACTCCAGAACATGCTCTGAGCGACCAGCCGGATCATCCACAAGACGGAGCCATCTCTAGATACCAGAGCCTCCTTCGTCGGCTACCTACCAAAAGACACACTGACATATTAATCAAGTCTTTCTTCACTGACATTGCTTGGTATTACGACATTATTGACGAGGCTTCCTTCACTGAAAGGCTCTCATGGTGGACCCAGCTCCCATACGCCGTCGTCAGTAATGGCCCTTGGAGCCTTCCGCAGGAGCTCCGCGCCTTTCCTGCGCTGCTATTTCAGATCCTAGCGCATTCTGTTCTGTTCGTTCCTGTAACGAAAAGCCACGACCTGTGCGACTTGAAACACGCACCAGATATGACGTTCGCGGACCTGGCCACTGAGTACAGCGAATCAGGAGAGGCTATTGCCTCATTTCTGTGCAGCAAGGATATAGACTTGGTGAAGCTACAAGCTGGGCTTCTCAGAACGTCCATCTTGAAGAGCCTGGGTTCGGTTGTGGACGCATGGCATATACTGGGGCGAACGATCCGAGAGGCCCAGGAAATCGGACTACACCTAGAGGAACCTATTCCCGAAAGGCAGCCGGATCATATTCCCAATTCAGGAAGTCGTTCTCAAGATTCCGAGCTGGGTATGAGAACTTGGCTACTTCTACACCTATGGGACGCCCATATGGGAGTAGTACTCGGCAGACCCATGTCTACCAAGGTTAATCCCGAAAGCATCATTTACTTCTTGGATGGCCAGGAAATATTGCCCCAGACCCAGGGAAGAGACTGTGTCCCTGACCCTTTCTCGTTCGTTCTGCTCGGCTACCGCGTCGCCTATAGATATCTGCAAGACATTCATGGTCTAGAGAGATCGCCTCTTTCCAACGTTGAGCAGCTGTCGGCTGTTCACAGCATTCACTCTTCTATTACCAGAGCCGTGGCCAACCTTCCGATATGGGCTCGACAAGAGCCTGATATCAGCCAAGCCAGATTCTCGATCCCCTGGCTTCCTGCGGCCCGCGAAACCCTTGTCACCGAAGTCAATTTCGCTCTCCTCACGCTGCACAGACCCTTCATCTTCTCAGCACCTGATAGCAGGTGCGAGGCACTCAGGGCAGCCCTCAAGGTCTTGGACTCGCAGAGCCGCCTGTTCGCTATGAACGAGCCCCGAGAATATCTCCCCTTCAATCTAGTATTCGCCACTTTTGACGCCATGGTCCTCACTGCAACCATCTACATCTTCTTCCCGCACGAAAACAGAGATTGGCTTGAATCTGCAGTCCAATGTGTTACGTGGGGTCTGGCAAGATTGGACGCGATGGGGACGATGAACAAGCTGGCCAAAGTAGCGCATCATGTGCTGCGAGAGCTCACCGTAAAGATGAATGTACGAACTTCGTCAGAGATGCCGAGCGACATCCTGGGTCACATGAGTTCTGGGGCGGCCGTGCCGGAAGATGTACTCGCTCTACATCCACCGCAACCCTTGCACGACCTCATTTCTCTAGATGGGGCCGAACTGTTTGGAGACGTGAATATGGAATCATTAATGGAAGTACCACCGCAGTTTATGTTCGGTGATGACTTTTGGAATATGATGGATTCTGTGTCTGAATAATACTTATTGGCTGTAGAGTAACTTTCTACCCGTCGTCTCGCCTTGCCTACTTCACAAATATAGGCGCCGACGATTGACAAGTCGATGCTAAGAATACTCGAGGCAGCTGTGACGTGAAGCAGAATTGTCAATCGACGGTCACTACATTCCCATCCACGGTTCCCTCATCGACAAGCCGCCATGTAACCCTGATAGTCTAACCCTGACAGTTCTCCGTCACGGCGGCTCGATTTGAGCCTTTGGTGCCGGCTCTGTTTGGGCGATTCGATCGATCCTTTCCCACTCTGTTATCAGGCAAACACCTGTGGTGCATCTGCAGCAATGCCTCCGTAGCCGACGTCTTTCCTGGGTCCAGGAAGCAGATCCTTGTTTTACTGTAAGCGATCAGAGCCAGTCCGTTCGACTAATGAGCAAGACCAACCGCAGATGCATATCAGTCCTACAGATGCTGTAACCGCTAGATACATACGTTGTCCCCGCATTGTGCCGGAGCGACAACATTTTTGAGATAAGGATAACCCGTTTTGAGAACCATGTGCAGCGGCCCAGGATTGGACAGGAGGCACAAACGCAAGGGGCAGCCTGGCCGTACCAATAGTGATAAAGCGGACATATACGTACGCGTCACGGTTGCGTATTTCTCTCACCTCCCTTAACTTCTCGCTCTTGAATTGCATGGCTCAATCTCTTTTCCATTTCTAAAACCCCTCAAGTTATGGAATCACTCACTTGTTGAGGCCGACCTAGCCCTTCTATCGCCTCAATTTTAGCTTCTATTGCCTTTCTTATTTCCCTCCCTTAGGTTCTAGCATTATGCCGGCATGTTGACTCGGGGTTGGATAGTGTCTTGGTCGTTGGTGTCGCGTTGCTCGGGTTCAGGGGAAATATAGTTCGGGTCATGTCTCAAGTTGTATCTGAAGCGATAGAGAAGAAAAAAACCGCCAAGCGCGGATAGGGGAAGAAGGACTGATTTCCATGGCACCCGAAACATGCGAGTGAGATTAGGCGACATTGTTAAGCCGGCGCGTTTACCGTCTCGCGCCTCATGAATGATGAAGTCTTGCGGGATCAGCCGTCAAGGTTTTTTTGCTCAGGCCTGGTGAGGTCCTTTTTCGGCTATTCTTCGGAGTCACCTCAGTGGACTTGGTGCAAGCGGGGCGACTAGCGCCGGAGCAGTATGGCATTCCTCACTTTCCTTGAAGCAGTTATTATCCTCGCCTCAAAGTCTACATCAACAAACTTCTTCACAAATATTTGCGCTATCGCGGACACGACCTCATGACCTTATCGCGATGCAGCCCGCAGCGGCTCTACATCGTCGTCAATCATCCCTCGAAGGGATAATCGATTTCTCCACACGGCCTCCCTTGACCTCGGCTCAGCGCCTCTCAGCCAGTCGCCGATTCAATCAGTTGGTCAACCACTTCGACGTTCCCGATGGCAGCAGCAAGGGATACGACCGAGTGAAACTTGTCCGGCTCACCCACGAGTATGCGCGCTCTGAGGAATCTAAGGGCAACTTCCTGCGTGCATTCTTTGAGTCCGCGGATCTTCCAATTGATGGGGATGAGGATATCGACTTGGGTGATGCAGACCGACAGGCCAAGCTCCGCGATTCCTTGTTCAACTTTGCGGAGTATTTGTTCGAAAACTTCTTCTTGCCATGTAGGCTCTCACCATCTTCATCTGATGATCACTAACCATCGCTCTCATAGTGAAGGCGTCTACCAGGAAGACTCCCCAACCGTCCCCTGCATCCCACTCGGCAGTCCAAAGAGCGCAAGGAGGAGAAGGGCAAAACTTTCTTGGAACCCAAGAACGCGTATCAGCTCTTCGGGGCGCCTGTCTGTTCCGTGATCGCCATCGTTGCGTTATATCACGCTGGTTTGACGAGACCGAGGCGCTCAGGCGCATGGACGATGCCCGTAGACATGGTGGTGTGGCTCGAGACGACGATGGAACCCCTCTTGCGGAGGAGGAGCCCTTCGACTCTCTCGAGGTGGCACATATCCTGCCACACTCACTCACTCAGGTCAATGCAAGCAAGCAATTGGTATGAGCTCTCATTTCACAAAGCGTCCTCGGTACTAATGACCATTCTTCTAGGACCCTTCTAAGGAAGCGGCACTGGCGATTCTCAATATGTTCGACAGCGGGGTCGCATTCCTGGTTGAAGGAACTGAAATCGATCGACCTCGTAATGCGATGACCCTTACTCATAGGCTGCATCGCTGGTTCGGCGAATTCCAAATTTTTTTCGAGCCCGTTGACCAACAACCGCACACCTACCGCATCGATACCTTCCTCCCGCCGCGGATTTTAAAGGACCTACTCCCCGTCACTCGAACGCTCTATCTTACAGAATCGCGAACTATAGATCCTCCTTCGCCTCGGTTACTCGCGATCCATAGCGCCATTGCTCATATTCTCCACCTCTCTGCTGCGGGGGAATATATCGACAGATTACTGCGGGACCTAGAAGAACATGGTGTTCGGGAGGATGGTTCTACTGAGCTAGAACGTTTCGTGAAGCTCCGACTGAATGGGTGGTCAGTTAGCGAAGTCAATGGTTAGCGTAGACTGGGAGATTCAGAAATGGTCAGATTTTGGTGCATCTGTTTTGATCTTAGCTATCTTCAACGACTTGATTTTGATACCCCTCAACATGCCTACTGTACACTGACTATGTCAATTCTAGTATAGTTGAGTTTTCTAACCTGAATGTTACGTCAGCGTCTTCTTGACGCCGTTGGAAATTTCCATATAAATGAAAAAGACGCTAATGAAGTCAGGGGAAGAGCCCATAACCCTAACTCTGACCCTGCAAGAGGACTGGTTGAGCCATGAGGCGGTAGCAACTTTGAATATCTTAGCTCAGCACGTCCTGTGCCCCAATAGTGGACTTTACCTTCCATACGGCCGCCCGGATGGAAAATATACATACATGAAGAAAAAGCTTGCTAAAGGAATAAAATAGTCTAATTTAATTTAACTGAATGAGTTGACACTTCCCCATCAATCTATTTCATTTTATATTGTGCATCCTCGTGGCGTATTTTTTGTCCACTTTATGGTATTGTTTTGCCCTTTGTTAACACGTCCCAACCCGAAACCCGAAACCCAACATTGATAACATTGATCTCGGATATGTCGAGCCGCATTTTGGTCGACGTAAATGAGGCCGGAGTCCTTCTTCAGCTGTCTAGGAACTTTTGGGGCGGACCAAAGAGGTGGACTACCCGGAAGAACATTGGTGGGTGCAGGTCTCTCGATCCAGTTGTACCTGACGTCAGTAATTGACGCCACAGGAGGAGTATGACGTCTTTGAGATCCAGGCGAGAGATCTCGGCTATGGTGTTGGATGCCATCGTTTAAACACGTACCATGAAGCGAATGGAGAGGAGCGAAAAGTAATTATAGCCTGGCTTTAATCGTGAGGGGGATGAGAGTCCAGGACCCGGAGAGATGGCAACGGAAATTCGTCATCTTACCCGTTGGCATTTGTCACGAGCCCTGATTCTGTGAGGCGTCTTATTGGATGTGTGTATATTGTAACGGTTGTGTCTTCTAGTCTGCTGTAGATGTGGTCTAGGGTAGGCAGAAGGCTGGTTGCTGGTGGATAAACTGTAGGTTTATATTAGCAGAGTAGTTAGGGTATTACTTATAGAGTAAATATTATATCTGGTAATAGTTAAGTATAGTAATATATAGTAAGTTAAGGTAATTAAGGTAATTAAATTATATTAATAGTTAAGTAGCTATTTATAGTAAATATATATTATTTAGTTATTTATATATTTAATATAATTAAATATAATTATTTATATAGTAATTATAATTATTAATAATTAAAGATAATTATAAAGTAATTATTAATAGTTAAATTATATTTTATTTTAAAAAATTAAAAAAAGTAAAGTTATATTTAAAATTTAATATAAATTATAACTAAGCTATAATAATTTATTAAAATTAAATTAAATTAAAAAAATTAAATAAAAGTTTTTTTTTAAAAGAAATTAACTTTAAATTTAAAATTAAACTTTAAAAATTATAATATATATAAGAAATATATAGTAAATTTAAATATTAGTTTTTTTATTAATAATAAAATATTTAATAATATAACTATAATAAAAAAAACTATAATAATTAATTAATAAAAAAAATAAAAAAAATAAAAAAAATAAAAAAATAAAGCTTATTAAAATAAAAAATAAAAATAAAAAATAATTAAAAAAATAAAATAATAAATATAAATAAAATATAAATAAAAAATATTATAAAATAAAAATATATTAATAAAATTAAAGCTAATATTTAATAATATAATTAATTTTAATTTTAATATTTTCTAACTTTTTTAAGCTATTAATATAAAATATATATTTATTTCCTATTATAATTAGTTATTTTATCTTTTTATTTATATTATATAAGATATAACATATTATAAAAAAACAATAGTATAACAGGTTTAGTCAGGCGCTGAGGCATGAGTTTTCAGGGTAAAACTTTTAATTAAAAGAGTTAGGTAATTTTAAGGCCCGGAAAAAGATGGCGGCATAAAACCTTTCGTTACTTCGTTCGTTCCTCTCTTTGTTCCTCAAGGCAAAGCTCCAGTCGATATACTCGCCCAATACCTGAGCGAAGATTACATCCCCCTCTCTTATCCCTTTTTCCTACGGCGTGGTGGTTCTAAGCCCAAATACCTTAACTTTAGCCTTGTCATTCATTCAATCCTAGTACCCAAATTTGCGCTAATAGCTTTCCCCGATGTGAAGCTGGAGCCTTCTGCAAACTTCGCATCAACTCCATAGCTCCGCGGACATACTAGACGGAGCAACAAGTTCGCACGATCGACCTAGTAATCATGGATGGACTAAGTGTCGCCGGTAGCGTCATTGCGGTCATCGACTTGTCAGCGAAAGTCGCCTCGCTCTGCTTCCAGTACTCTAAAGATACCAACAGCGCTAAAGATGATATCGATCGCTTGTTGCAAGAAATCACCAATCTAAAAACTATCTTAACGAATATCTAGCAGCTTCTCGGGAGGGCTAATAGCACGAAACTCAAGACTTCCCGCGAACTTGTCACCGCGTTTAAGGACAGTATGCTGAAACTCCAAAGTATAGAAGAGGAACTCCGTCCCGGAACAACCTGCAAGGTGATGAGCTGCGTCGGTGTTCACGCTTTGAAGTGGCCATTCAAGAGCAAAGGCGTGGAAAGCGCTGTCCATGATGTCACGCGTTGCGCCCAGGCTATATCATCAGCGTTGTAGGTTGACTAGACGTATGCTGTAATTCATCTAGCAGTTATGAGGCTATAGGCTAATATAATCACTACTAGTGTTGTGATTTTTAACATAGATTAAAGAACGATACTTAATTAACTTGCTGTTGCCGATGGCGCCGCCTTTAACTCTCACGCCGAAGAGTATAACCTAACCTGTCTACCGAACACCAGAGTCGAGCTCCTTGATGACATATCGAAATGGGTTGACGATCCTAGTGCAAAAACTATATTCTGGCTTAATAGCATAGCAGGAGCTGGAAAATCTACCATATCCCGCTCCATTGCTCGCTCATTATCCATTGTAGGTCACCTTGGCGCTAGTGTCTTCTTCAAGAGAGGAGAGACGGATCGAAGGGGACTATCTAAATTCTTGACGACGATAGCCTCCCAACTTGCCATGAGAGAACCGAGCTTAGCGCTTTTGATCAAGGACGCGATTGAAGCCGACCCCAACCTTCTCGGGACAGCAGTACGGGAACAGTTCAAGAAGCTCATCATCGAGCCTCTATTAAAGATACAACCGGGCTCCGCAGGGAATGACCCGCTTGTTATTATCGTCGATGCCTTAGATGAATGGAAAGAGGATGACGATATCAGACTTGTTATCAACTTGTTCTCGAGCGCGCAGGTTTCGCAGTCTTTAAGACTGAAAATCTTCGTCACTAGCAGGCCAGAGCTGCCGATCCGTCTAGGTTTTAGCATCGCCAAGGACACATATCAAGACTTGATTCTCCATGAGATATCGCCGCTAGTAATCGAGCACGACATATGCGTATTTCTGGAACATGAACTCGGAACGATCCGAGACGATTACAATGCTTCTGTACCTGAGGAACGGAGCCTACCACCATTTTAGCCAGGCCGGTCAAATATCCAGGCTCTTTAGAGGATGGCGGTTCCTCTTTTCATCTTTACTGCAACCGCTTGCCGCTTCATCTCCGATCGTAGATGCGGAAGCCCCGACGAGTAGCTGAGAGATGTCCTACTCTATCAAACAAGAAGCCAGGAGTCGCAACTCGATGCAAAATATCTACCAATCTTAAACAAGTTCACGACAGGGTTGCCCTCTAGGAAGCGAGATTACCTCCTTCAACAGTTCCGGGACATCGTCGGCTCTATCGCTATTCTAGCTAATCCCCTTTAGACATCTACGCTCGGGCAGCTCCTCAATGCCCCTGTCCATATAATCGATAATCAGCTAGACTCACTTCATTCCGTCTTAAGCATTCCGTCTTCGCCAATGGCACCTGTGAGACTACTGCATCTGTCGTTCCGCGATTTCCTCGTCGACCCCGAGAAGCGCGACAAGAACCCATTTTGGATCGACGAAAGACAAGCTCACATAGAGGTAGCAGCCAACTGTCTGCGGATCATGGGCTGTCTCAAACGGGACGTATGTAGTGTTAAAGCCCCTGGTACACCTCAATCCTCTGTCGAGTCCCAGAAGATATACGCTTGTCTTCCAGCAGCAGTTCAGTATGCCTACCTTTATTGGGTATACCATATGCAGCAAGCGAGGGTTCACCTTGCCGATGGCGGACAAGCCCACGAGTTCCTTGCAAGCTATTTCCTCTATTGGATGGAAGCATTGAGCTATATTAGCAGAACTTCAGAAAGCATTAGTCTCATTAAGACGTTACAATCACTCCTTCAGGTATATTATATGAGAATAGTGGTGTATAGACTGATTGACTCTCATCCTAGCCTAAGAATAGCAAGCAGACCTCGGATTTCCTTAATGACGCTATACGCTTTATCCTTACCAACATGTCAGCCATCAACTCCACGCCACTACAGATTTATTCCTCTCTGCTTGCCTTTGCACCTAAAAGGAGCAAAGTGCGGACTAGTTTCAACGCCGAGATTGCATCATGGATAACCCTCAAGCCGAAGGTAGACAGCGACTGGGGCCAATGTCTGCAGGCGCTGGAGGGCCATAGCAGCTTCGATACCTCTGTGGCCTTCTCGCATGACTCTGCACTGATCGCCTCGGCCTCAGATGACGACACAGTCCGGATCTGGCGGGCCGACACGGGCGAATGCCTGCAAAAAACTAACATTTGCGTTGCTTCCTATCGCCTATTATTTGAGCCTGGTAATGCGCATCTGCTGACTGACGCTGTCGTTATTGCCATACGTACACCTACCTGTCGCTCTGGCTTCGGGGTTGGCCAAGATCGTGGCTAGGTTATATGGAACGAGGAGAATGTATTATGGCTGCCAAAGGAGTTTAGGCCCGAATGCTCTGCTATATCGGGATCTACCGTTGTGCTAGGCTGTATTTCAGGGAGGGTAATAGTCATCAGCTTTTCATCTCACGAGTTATTAGAAGCCGTACGGGATACATAGGAGATCATACTCTGCTCTAAGTGTTACTTTTTCAAAACTTTGCATCGGAGAGTTGAAGGGGCGCTATGAAATATATCTCTTTAAGTGCTTTAAGACTCCTCTCCCCGTGGCCTGCCCCATGCGCCCTGGCCGCGGGCCGAGAGAAAGCCAACATACCTTCAGGCATACCCGGATACTCCTATACTCTATGGCAATTACAAGACCAACAAATATAGAATTCCACTTCTAGATATAATTGGAGTCGATGCTTGCTAGCGGTCTTTCTGCATTGAATTTACATTCCTCAGCGGTGAAACTGAACAGGATACAATGTTACCCTGTCATTCATAGCCCCTACCTCCTTGCCTTCTTCTCAAATATCTCGAGGATACTATTGTTTGAGCAAGCCGCTGCTACATCAATCGCCGTCTGTTGCGCATTGTTCTCCATCATCGGATCCAATCCAGCGGCCATTAGTTCCTGAAACCGAACCACGTCCCCGGTGGCTGCGACATGTAGCAGCCCTCTACCCTCATTGTCTTTGGCCGAGAAATCGGCGCCTAGTTCCTGCAGCAGAGCTATGGCACCCTGCTCTCGCGGCACCTCGTATGCGTCGCCCCGAACTCTTTGCTTAAAATAGTCCCGATTGTATCTATTGTCGGGGTCTTGCGGGTATCGCTTAGCGAATTTGAAAAGCGGAGTCTCGCCTTTAGAATTGCGCTCGTTGATATCGGCTCCGCGACGGACCAAATCTCGAAATAGTTGACGGAGTCTCGGTGTGCCGAGATCTTCTGCCAGCTTGTGCAGCACTCCGTCGCCGTTCTTGTTTGTCACAAGGGGTGACGCACCTGTTGATAGAAGCCGCTGCACAGCCTCTGTGTCGGCCTCAAACTCAACGGCACGACGAATAGCATATATCAGCGGTGTATCGCCAAGGCTGTCATCGGCATCATGTACTAGCATCGGCGCTAGGCGAATCATGTCGTCCAACGTCGCTCTCAACCCAGGTGTGGTGATCGAGTAGCTCCAAAGTAGGGATGTAAGGACGGTTCGACCAAGATTGTCTCGTGCGGTAAGATCAGCGCCGAGGGCCACCAGGTGGTGGAAGATAGTTTCTTTTCCTCCATCGGTAAATGGCTTATCGATCATCCCCCCGCTCCTACAGGCAGCATGCAGGAGTGTGAGTCCTTTTGGATCTCTATGGTTGACGTCGATTCCGGGCACTAGGAACGGTTGAATTTGGAATTCTCTGATTACCAGAATCAAGTGGTGTATTAAAGTCACTTCCAAATCGTCAGCATTTGCCTCGGGGCGCGTTTCGCCTTTCTTGAAGTGAATGTATTCAGGCTTTGCACATGAGACGTCATCTTTTTCTCGGATGAGGTAGTTTGAGAGGGGGTTCGCTCCGTGATCGATGAGGATCCTAATCATCTCAATAACAATCGCATTGTCAACCGACGGGCTCCAGAAGCCGTCCTCTGGATCCGGCTTTCTGAATAGCATGCCTGCTGCGTGTAGCGCTGGATCCAAGTTCAAGTCGGGATCCTGTCCATCCTCATTTTTCGCGTGCAAAAGCTTGCGTAATATATCAACTCGACCGGCTTCGACCGCTGACACGACATCACCAGGTGATATTATGGCTCCGTGCTTAATTAGCAGCCGTACCATCTTGACATCGTACGTGGCCAAGGTGAGGCAGCTTTTGCCACTCCTTGTCTTGAGGTGGACATCTGCTCCAGCCCTGAGCAGACGTTTCATTGAGTCATAAGCATGGGGACGAGGCTTAAGATTGTAGAAAGACTCTTTGCCTCCGATTGCCACGTGGAGAGGCGTCAGACCGCCCTTGATCCTGAGGTTCAAATCGATCCCGGGTACCTTGAGGAGATATTTCAAGGCTTGGTGGACATGCCACCAGTGCAGACCTTCGGCAACGTAGTGAAGCGTAGAGTCGCCGTATGCGAGTTGCGTGCGTTCATCGGTATAATCCGAATCCCAGGTCCTCTCATTCACGTCGACATGAAAGTCCTCCACCAGCAATCTGACAACATCGAGGTTGGGAAGGTCACACTCGACTGCTTCCAAAATAAAAGGCTTCGGGATGTTTTGTTCATCTGATCGGTTGAAGCCATGCAGATCTCTTCCCTCCGCTTTCTTCTCGTTTGCCGGTCGATTGGCGCACCAGAGCCCCGCTTTGGAACTATCTCCAAAAGCATGCCAATCACCTTGACCGAGTGCACGTTCCGCCTCAATCATCCCAATCCTCTTGACTAGCCGGGTAAAACCAAATCGAACGAGAATCGCAAAGTGACTAAAATGGTATTCAGCTTGAGGATTTGGGAGAAATCTCATTCCGCGCTTGGCAAGCTCTTTGACGAGGTGATACCGCCTTTGTCTACTCTATGTTAGCTCATGAACAAGAAAGAGACGAATATAAAACGTTTCTCTTACCGCATGAAGAGGTTGAATTCAATGCGGCTTAGCCTTCCGGCCAAAGCTGGTATAGAGTATCTGGACGAGACCGAAGAATCGTACGCCGGGGCGCTCGTCGCAAGGAGGGCCGTATAAACGGCTGACATGCTTGGTTCGGTCCAGAGAGAAAGGGGAACTCGGTCGAAAAGACAGCTAGCGGTATACGCCTTGCCGTGCCATATACACCTACGGATAAGTCCAACATCATGGGACTGTTCCTTCGATCTGAGCTGGGAGGCGTCAACTCTATAGTCAACTAACGATGCCACAATCTCTTCTAGTCGGCTAGTCTCAATGGCAGAGAACTCAGGCTTGGCGGACGTGAATGGGGAGGCGTCCTCATATGGGTCTGAAGCATCTCCCTTAGTCTCCCTCTGAGTTAGCGGATCATGATTGACGTGGCATGTCGCAGCGCGAAAGACGTTATTATCTTCGAATTCACTGCAGGCTTGGAACAAATCGCCGCCTGTATTGGCATTTGCCCCTGCTTCGAGAAGAATCTTGACAGTCTCAGGCCTCCCGCTTCGGACAGCGTAATAGAGCGAACTAAGTCCCTCTTCATCTCTTGCGTTGATGCCATTGGTCCCGACTCTATCATCGGCGTCATTCTGGACAGAGGTGTCTGTATCTGTGCGTGACTTCGGGTGTGATGATTTCTGCAGCGAACGCACAAGCATGCCGACGATGTTGCTCTGCTGCGCGCGAGCGGCCAGATGCAATGGTGTAAGACCTTCGTAAGTAGTGGCAAGAGGACTGAGGGCGGCGTCCAAGAGTTTCTTGGTACAATACTCCGATCGAGTCGAGGCGATGTGTAATGCTGTTTGGCCGGTGTGGTCTGGAATATCTACGTTCTTCATTCGCATGATAAGAAAGTCGATAGGCTCAGGTTTGTCATCGCGACGTTTACCGGGCCGAGAGTATGCATCAGAGAGAATGTGGAGGGGGGTGCGGCCCAGATGCTAAACATTCGCCATCCATTTAGTCAGGTTCTGTTCTGAAGAGCAATCACATTTGGGGAAAGAAAGAAAAACTCACATTCTGCTGGTCGACATCTAGACCCAAGGTGCAGACAAGTCGCTCCCATAGCGGAAGCACCCATTCCCGAACATACGGATACCTTGATGCCTCTCTGGCTGCGAGCTCATGAAGCAGTGAGTTTCCGTCGTAATCGACTATAGTATGGTAAAGGCCGATACCTAGCAGAAACTCGAACCACGGACTGTCTGTATCGTCCCTGGAGCTAGATCTTGAGCTGAAGCTGGATGGTCGCTTCTTAATAGTCTCATGCAGCAAAGTTCTTCCCCTGAAGTCTCGCGAACGGGGGTTAGCTCCGTGATCAAGAAGAAACTGAACAACATCATGCGAGTCTTGACCGTCATCTTTCGCCTTTGGCATGAGTGCAATCTGGTGCCATAGGGCAGTGCGTCCTGCACGGTCCCGCGCATTGATATCTGCACCCGCTGCCAGCAGTAAGTCCCAGATCTTGTCAGCATCTGGAGATCCAAATGAAATCATCAAGGCTGTTTCATTTTGGCGATTACGTCTATCCGGGTCGACACCGTTTTCAAGGAGCGCCTTGACGATGTTCTACTTTTCTGATTAGCCGTTTCTGGAGTGGTATTGCAGCATGAGCACGGCGAGCGGGCTTACCGGTGTCGCGTAATGGGATTTGAGGGCTACGTGAAGGGTGCTCTCGCCGGCCGAGGTAAGAACCCCAGCATCCGCACCGTACTCCAAGAGCAGCAGGATTTGGGAATCGTGATTGTGCTCACTAAGAGTCGCGAGAAGGGGTGTGTTCCCATACACGTCCTGTGCATCGACGTCGGCGCCGCCTTCTTCCACCAAGAGAGGAACGCAAGCCGGAACCCGGCAGCGATGAAGCGGCGTCCGACCTTTAGAGTCCACAACCTGAACTGAGGCTCCGGATTCCAAAAGAAGTCGGGCTAGATAATAGGACTTCTCGACGGCGCAATGCAGGGCAGTTGATCCATCCTCTGCCTGATGATGAATATCAACGCCATGCTTGATGAGAAGTCTGGCCATCTCGCAACTGTCATCATCGTCCCAGTCATGATGGGAATCCGATCCACCTGGTAGGCCACAGACCGCATGGAGATATGTGAATTGGGAATTCGAGGCTTCTGGCTGCTTCGGCTCTGAAGCTTCCCCCCACTCGTTCAACAGCTTTGGGTTGGCTCCAGCTTCAAGCAAAGCCTTTACAGTAGCCAGGTCTCTGTTCCAGCAAGCCCTGAACAGAGCAGTGCTACCATGATCCATATAGTCGATCTCTATGCCAGGCTGTGACAGCATGCATGTGACTACTCGGGGTTGCCCCGCGAGTGCAGCCCAAGTCAGGCTGCCCTGCATCGCTGTCAGGTCAATATGTGGCAAGAATGCGTTGACTGCCTCGACATGCCCGTGTTCACATGCGTATTCGAGGGCCGGTTTTTGGATGTTCCAGTTGCAATGCTTCTTGGCCTTCTCTTCGTCGCTAGGACTTGGTGGTGCCAGAGGGTCGACACCAGCCTCTAGTAGAACCTTGACAACCGTGTGATGATTCTTACTAGCAGCTTCATGCAGTGGCTTTCTCCCAATGGAGTTATCGAGAGGATTTGGATCAGCGCCTGCAGCAATCAGTTCGCCGACTGTAGCAGCATGGCCCTCGGAAGCAGCCCACCATCTAACAGACGGGTTAGCATGATTCTCCGCTAGTCTATCCCATGGTAGTAAAGCAGTGGCTTACAGTGGTGTTTTCCCCGTAATATCACAGGCGTTCACATTCCCAGGCCAGCCTACAACAAGCTTCCTTACATATGCTATGAGTCCGAATCTGCTTACGAGGTGTAGAGCCGAAAACTTTCGTGCATTCGATGCATAGCCAGGCCATACCACTTCGAGCCATGCCTTGATAGTCTTATCGACGCTGAGAAACTGCTCGAGGACCTGGTTGATCTCATCTTGCGCATAAGAGTCTGCCTCGGAACTTCGAATGTGAAAGTGCCAGTTGCGAGTAGCATAGAAAAAGAAAGGAAACCTGATACGTAGCTCGCGTATGTCATGTGAAACCGAGTCGGAGTTGCCCCACCATTGCGAGTTGTCATCGTAGCCCGGACTCTCGTCAGTGTCATCAATTGTGATCTCGACTTCATCAAGACAGCAAGTCACCAGCAAATACCGCAGGCATGATAAAGCGAGCTGAGCGTGAGACGGTCCGGGACGCAGCACTGGATAGCCGCTCTTATCATCGCCTCGCGTAGTCCTTTTAAGGTACTCGGTGAAGGAATGGTGAACAACTGACACTGTCTCGTCCGGTAAGATCTCTAGAAGGGGCCCACACGCAGTCCTGATAAGGTCCTTCATAGCCGTCAGATCTCGGCCCGAACCAACAGAGTTAATTACCCTGCACATCTCGGCGAGTTCGAGTAGTCGTAGCGGCCTTGTCGCATGCGTGACAGACTGGAGGATAAGGCGCTGAACACTCGAGGATATACCAGAGCGCCTGGCATGTTCCTGCAATAGATCGGTATAAAGAACATTAAGATCTAAAGGAAGGTGTGCCAACACGGTCTCGATGTGGGCACCTGGCTCGAGGAAGGCCTCCATAGCTAGCCTTGCGTATAGGAAGAGACCGTTCGCTCGACCGGGGATGGCGTTTGCGATTTCACTCCACTCGCTTTTAGGGATATGAGACTCTGACAACGCGGAATTCACATAAGTCGAGATATCAAGATCAACTAGTCGCTCCTCAAGGCGGATATGGAAGGCTGGTATCTGGCGGAGATGGACCTCGACCTTTGGAACAGGTCGACTCGAGATCAAGACCTTCACCTTGTGCGGCCTCCACTGGCTAAGCGACCCGATTGCCTGAAGGAATGCCTCATTCCCAGTGTCCATCTCATCGAGCGCATCAGCAATGCAGAAGACCTTGTCAGGCAGAGCTCGGAATGCCATCTGCAGATCTTTGAGCAGGTCTTCAATGGACAATGAGCTCAGTGGTACTTCATCATCGATATACGTCAAAAGCTGGTGTTGCAGTGGTGGACTGTATCGAAGAACTTGGTCCATCCAATCCCGGAGAAGAGCCTGCGGTTTATGGTTGGCAGAGATAATCTGTCGAAAAAAAAAAGAACAGCACTGGACAGCCAGGATTTTCTCTAGCGAGGCCATCAATCAATCTGGCGACGTGAACTGATTTGCCGGATCCAGGGATGCCTTTAATCCAAAGCAGGCCATACTCATCGTCTCCTCGAAGCCATCGCTGATACTGGTCGGTAGAGGCAAGCCATTGTCCGGTCCCCGGTGCGTGGGACGCAAGATGCTTGCGGAACTCGCCGCCAGCAATAGTATAAGACGTTGGCTCAAGCCATTCTCGAATTTTTTTGATCTCTTCTATCGACTTGGGGAGAATGTTGTCGGGATTGTAGTTGCTCACGTCGTCTCGATCGAGGATGATGGCATCAGGCTCGCTGTAACTCTCGTCGTCTGGCATTGTAAGGGAACCGTAGAATTGAGATTATGAGGAACCCAAGGCTTTGTTTCTTGTTTGTCAGTGGAGATGGGAAGTACCGGAATATCAAGGTATAATAGTCGGTGTGCTATGCAGGAGGAAAAGAGAAGGGTGTGCAAACTACAGAGAGTGAGGGATTTAGGCAGTTATAGAATATAAGAAAATACTGAGATTCTGAAATTACCCCTGTATAGTAGATTTCCCTTTTATATAAATATTATAAGTATACTATATTGTTAGATTACACCGTCAGGCCAAAAACGTAGTGCACTACTATAATTGGTAACTGCTTATGCATCCAAGTTTATATACTGCAATCTGACATATATTATAATATACTTAAAAAAGCTTAAATTAGTATATTTTAAGTTTTAATATTATTATTAGTTTTCTTTTTAAAAATTTAATATTCTTTTACTATTTTAATATATAAAATATTTATTTGGTTTTTTTTTGTAGTCTTACTCAATATCATTAGATAGATCAAAGCCATATAGTAATCTCAAATAGTAGGAATAAACAATAAGGGCTACACCCAGCACCAGAAGAAACAGTAGCTGAACAATAAGGTTGTTGCCCACCGGTCTCTGCCTGAAGCTTCCATTCAACCCCTCTGACTTCAACCCTATTGTC
>NW_025764577.1:0-22560 GCF_021365365.1 Ilyonectria robusta
GGTTGTAACCCCGGCCAAAGCCGCCTGGAGTCGACTGATGGCCATGAATACTGATTCCCTTGTAGTCAGACTGAATGGACAAGAGATAGTCCTTGTTGCTCACAGCACGGAATGGGATTGTAGAGTACGGTATGATGTAAAGAACGAGGGAAATAATCGACGCCACATTTACAGTTAGATGAGCACTAAATCCTCCGGAAAGTGAGGCGGCAATGATGCAAGGTGCTGGCCTCAAAACGAGTGATGTGGGCTGTGCTAACGGCCTAAACGCTCTGGATTGGCTGGTGACGCTGAAAAGTAGGGTGACATTTAAGAAAGGCGCTGGGCTAGACCAGGATTTAAGTCATATTTTCAGCTTGGCTTACAACAGTCCCAGCTATTGGATAAGCCTGGCATGGTTGCGGCTGACTTGACGAGGGTCAGACGCCAAACGCCACAGATTCAAAAGGATCTCTGCCTTTAATAGGAGAGCGACCTGAAAGGAAAAGGCAATTGATAGGGGTGCCGCACCATTTTGATACGGGTGCCGCAAGCTTACGGGTGCCGCACTTTTTGCGCTTCTCATTGGTCCAAATCCCACCTGTTAGTGCACCTGTACGCGCCAGAATTCTGCCGCATTCTTGCCAGCTGGTTGACAATTCGCGTCACATCGCGGTATCTCGGCTATCGCTATTATTTCTCTCAACGCCCGATGAGTATAATATGCTTATTAACACGGCCACACTAAAACCGAGTACAACCAATCGTAGAAAGAACCACTGGATAATAACGTTATCCCTGTTTAATATTACGTGACCACATATTCCTGTCATTACCAATCCTGCCGATGGTCTGTCCAGGCGACCTGACTATAAGAAGGAGCAGCTCTATAATGCCTTCACCTGATGCCGCTGCCGCCAACATAAGCTGTTGCAGAAGTCCAATTAGCACGATTAATCCCCCTAGTCAAACGCCATCGCGGCCTTTGTCGAGCAACTCAGACCAGTCGTCAGGCAGTTCAACGGCCAGCTTCGAAATATGTTAATATGGTACGGAAGGTATGGGCGGCAGAAGGAGCAGTCTATTGTCGTCAAACTGTAGCGCAGCAGAATAATAATGAGTCGAATTGCTCATCACTAGTGGATTTGGGACAGCGCATCCCCTAGCTAAGTCGCGACGCCGGAAAAGGAAATTATGGGCCCGTTCCATGACACTGTCAGCGTTGAGTAACCTCATATAAAGAGCTCTACCGTAGGAGACTATAGATGTGCATACTTACCGTCCACGGCCGTAGTCGCTAGGCCATTTGCTTCCCAGTGATGACTCAGTTACTCCACGAAAACACCACCGTGACAGTGGCGGTGGTCCCTACAGTGTTAAGGCATAGTGGAGCGGACCAGTTCACCGCCTTGTGCGGGGTGGCCTGACGGGGCCGACGAGTCTTTGGACCAATGGGAATTGCTAAAAGTGCGGCACCCTTAAGCTTGCGGCACCCGTATCAAAATGGTGCGGCACCCCTATCAATTGCCTATACTTTATCTATCTTTAGTATCTATCTTTAGTAAACGCGGACACGCTGTTTTGACCAGAACCCCACTTGTCCATTTGGCGGTCCCGGCCTCACTACCCCCCGGACCACAAAGAGTGGTCCACAACACCAAGACCTATCAGGCTGCAATAACGACGGAATGGCGTCCCTTCCCGGACCCAATGTCTCGTCAGGACGCACGTGTTGAACAACACAAAGAGAGTCGTGTGATCACTGATCAGCGCTCGGGCCTCCTTCAACCGTACCATGTTTGACTACCTGCCCCTGCAACCTTCCAGTAAGCCATCTCGGCTCGACTAAGGCAAAGTGCAGTTCGGATGGCAAAGTGCATGGCTGTTTTGGTGTTGCTGCAGGTTTAAGTATCAGGCAGCAATCGGTCAATGCATTCCGGCAACGTTGGTCGAGAAAAACACCGCATCTTGCCGGTTTTATCCGCCTTAGCTGCTGCCGGTAGACAAGCAACTGTTTTCGTATTGTGTGAGGCAAGACAGGAAGCTCGGTCACTACTAACACCTGCAATGCAGCAGCACGTTTTGTTCCTTTGAGGGCGAATAGATAACGCAGATAGATCATCTAGTCAGCCCTAAGCAATCTGCGCGGGGGTGGGCCGGTCTGCCCTACTACGATTTGATTTTGGGTCTGGGGGGCAAGCGATACACTTTCAGCTGCCCACTACTACAACCTTCTATATCGCCTCACGACTCAGGCAAGATACCAACCAATGATTCCCCATCCGGTCCCCTCACTGGCCTGCCACAAGTCCCCTCTCGCACCGCGAAGTGACTCGCCGAGCTGGACAAACACCTTATTGGCTCTCGGGTTGCTTGCCTGCATTTGTCGGTCTGTCACAAGTGTCACTGACCGCCCGATGGCCCTGTGTCTCCACCGCTACGTGGCCAGCTGCCCGCCATTAGGCCCCTGTCTACGGAGTAGCATGTGCTCAAATCTGCCTTGCTTATAAGACTCCACCTCTACGACGGGGCTGTTTTGGCTGCAGCCGGTCAAGCAGGCCGTTTTCGGGTCTTTGATAGGGTTTGCATCAAAACCAAAAACGGCAATGGATCGACGCTGTTTTCTCTTTCCCCGGAGAGGGGCAGAGCAGCTGATGGAGAAAAGTGGCTGGTGGAAATGTGGCTAAATGCTCGGTTTTAATTGGCTAAGCATAAATGAACACTACTACGGAGGAAGCGCTCAAAAGTTTCCGCCCAAGAAAAAGCAACGGCAACGCCACACCAATGGGAAATACGAGGAGTACTTCAATCTCATTTGATACTGCCAAACGTCAGTAGAGTATAGCGGATTTAGCCAGTAACTAAAAAAGTAAGCTTCCTCTATAACCCCTGAAGTTATAGAGGCATTAGGGAGGTGCCTGCTATGGTCAATGACGGTGAGTTGTATTCGTAAGTACCGACAAGGATTAAAGGGTGTGGCGTTGATTAGCTTGGGCGAAAACTTTTGAGAGCTTCCTCCGTAGGGTGTCAGAAAATGAACTTTACCCCCGGGAAAGTGGGGCAGGAAAATGAACTCTGGTACGGAGGGCCCTTTCAAAAGTCTTGTCCAGGCGCTAGTTCAAAATGGGAAATCTGGCGGCTGTGGCTGGGCCAAGTACGTCAAGTACTTCTTCTGGGATCTTATCCACTAAAGGCTGCTAATTTTATAGCAGCTTGCACTCACTGTGTGACATGGTGGTCCCCCTAAAGCCCCTAAAGCTGTAGGGGATATAGCAGCTAACCTACTGTGGCTGGGTTCTGCACCTTGTACCTCAGGTAGCCGACAAGGATTGAGGGATGTGGCGCATTTAGCGTTGGACAAGACTTTTGAAAGGGCCCTCCGTAGAGTTCCGAGGTTACAGCATCTGTAGGCTGGAGACTGGTTCGACGAGCAGTGCTCAGGCCAGCCAGGGATCCCCTCGACAAGCAACGCCCAGTGGGCTCGCTAGCCAGATCAAAAGCAAGGTCAAGGGGGGGAAGAGGCCGTACTCCGTAAGTCAGGGAGGCACTATTGGGTTCCACTTCCGCAGCCCCCGACCCAGATGCGCCAGCTTTCATCGACCAAGTCACGGACCGCGGGACGGGGCCAATCGTATCACGGACGTGCTGAGACACTCTCATATTGGCATTCCGTGGCCCGAACGACGGCGGCCGCCCCCCACAGGCGCGAAGTCGAGATCCTGGGGCAGAGCGCTCCGTATTATGGCAAGGACCCAGGTGCCAGGTTCGAAGTGCAAGGCTCACGGACTCCAGGCCCAGGGGGGGTTCCCGGCACTGACAAGAGTGACAAGAGTGACAAGAGTGACAAGAGTGACAAGAGTGACAAGAGTGACAAGAGTGACAAGAGTGACAAGAGTGACAAGAGTGACAAGAGTGACAAGAGTGACAAGAGTGACAAGAGTGACAAGAGTGACAAGAGTGACAAGAGTGACAAGAGTTGGCAAGAGGGACCGCCCCAGCAAGTCAACGTGGCTAGCGAGGGCAGTGCGAGACTGGCAGCGGGGCGTTGAGCAGCTCCTCCAAAAGGCTACGAGTCCCGAGAGAGAGGCCTCTGAAAAGCCAGCTGACGAGAGAGCTCTAATCGCGCGTTGGTGCGGCGGCCGATGCGCGGGCACCACCAACACGGAGGATGACGAACATGACGGGCATCAGTGCGCCGGAGCGGCGGTTGCAAGGACAATCCCTCGACAGCGCTGAAGAAGCCCAAGCGCAAGGGCCGATGAAGACACCACAATAACAATGTCTTGGAAACTAGCCGCTGTTCGAGGACACGGCGGCGGCGCAAACGGCGGATGGGGAGTACCAGTACCCAACACGACGAAAAAGAACTCACGATGCTGCTCATTGTCAGGATCCCGCAGGATTGGAGATGGGGATGCTGCCCACGCAAGCCATGACACAAGCCACCAGCACACACGCGCCTGTCCGCATGCCGACCGTATCCAGATATTTAAAACCCAAAAAATGCTCCTAACCGTGGGAGCTCGAAAAGGCCTTCTCCTGGGGGCCAGGGAGTCCCCCTTTCCGTGGCATACATTCTCGTGTTGATGGCGCTATAGCCCACGGTTGAAGAAGGGGTGGGTATAGTCTCCGTGTCGTCTCACATTAGCAAGCCTCTGCACGATGCAAATCCTTGACAATACAGACCAGATAGTTTAAGCTGCGGGTTGGGTCGGGGTAATCATTCAGGCTCAAGAGTGCAGGAACGCAGAGAAACTACCGTGGAAAAGAGTCAAAAATCACCCGCTTTCCCGCTCGGTCCCGGTCGTCATAAGCGCCCGTGGAGAAATTTTGGGACTGGTGGCATTGGAGGCTGGACGCAGGGGTCGAGGGCTTACATGGCTGAGTTCGATCCGCGTTTGAATCAGGCATGTTACATCCAAGTCGTCATTTCGTTGGCCAATCTGACGCCGTGGCGTTTTTTTTTCGTCGAAGCGCCTTGATGGGAGGTGGGTGGGGGCCATCTTACAATACGGAGTACTGTTCCTCGCTCTTGGCTAAATATGATAGGGTAACAGTCGAAGCGCATCATGTTACAGATTGGCGGCAAAGGTGCTGTTTCAGCTCCACGCGCATGTAACTCAAGTTGAGGTATGTAGGCATTCCTTAAATTGTTCTTGTCCGCCAGCATTCGGAAGGCCCAAACGTGTCAGATGTCAACAACTTTATTTTCCACAAGTGTCTATCAGTTGCCTTCTCATGATGGTGTCTTCCGCTTGGCCGTGGCCTGATCGGCGAACCATACGTCTTTTCGTGCTGTTGGCGGCATCACAGGCATCCAAGCTTGCCTCTGCCCAATGCACGCCATCCACAGTTGTCGCTAAGATCGGGAATGTGACGATCACCAACGGCGAGGTTGTCCGAGCCATCCCGCTTGCAATTGGAACTCCCGAGACTGATTTCGCGTTCCTCCCACAATGGTATGAACTCAAGGATCAGGCCCTCATCGACGCTAATAACCCCCTCATCGGTAGGGGGCAAATCCCCGACTAACCTCTTCTCACAGGCCTGCAAATAACACGATCGTTTATGGGAGGGATGGCTACTGCGGCGCGCGGTTTCCAGAGTCCCGACAAGCTTGCACAACCTGGCGAGGAGGGCAGTACGACGTGGAGCGCTCCGAAACAAATACAATACCGCCCCTCAATGCGTACCCTCGCGAAGACATAGGGGAGTATCCTGAAATGAACTTCTTCGCCGACACGGTGAGGATCAACGACGAAGTATCCTTAGCCGACTTGCCGCTCGCCATGCCCATCGCGACCGCTATCAGTGACGGGCCGATCAGCGTCTTTCACCCCAGATTCGCCATAGGACTGGGAAAGAACTCCACGATGCTTAACCGCCTCTTGTCGAAGGGGTTGATCAAGTCCCGCACTTGGAGTATGTTTTGGGGCCTGTTCGGGGCCGAGGCCGAGAACCAGATGGATGGGAGCTTCATCTTCGGCGGCTACGACACGGCCAAGGTGAAGGGACGGGGCTTCAAGCACACGATGAGGGAGCCCTTCGACGATTGTCCCACCGGCATGATGGTCACCATCTCGGACGTGTCCGTCGAGTTCCCTAACGGTAGTATCTCCACCCTGTTTCCAGAGTCTCGCTCAGCCGCCATGATGGCCTGCATTCTCCCAGACTACCCGACGATCTTGCAACTGCCCTTAGACCCGTATTTCAATACGTTCAAAGATCTCACGGGCACCAACGTCACGACCGCCTCCACGGGTGGCACTAATATGAATTCCATGGTCTACAAGACGAGCGAGGGCGAGGAACCGTTCAAAGGAGATCTGACTATCACCTTGCAATCTGGTCTCACGGTCCGCTTCCCCAGCCACCAGCTCGTCGTGCCGGAACGCACCATCCAGCAGAACACAGGGAAAGTCGCCGTGGACGGCAGCAATGCAAATCTGCTGCTCACCCCCGATGTCAACCCGAGCCTCAGCAAGCTCGGGCAGATGTTTCTTTCCTCCGCGTATCTCATGGTGAACGAAGACGCCGATGAATTCACCCTTTGGGAAGCGAACCCCACCACCGATGAGAACATCGTAGCCCTAGACGAGAATGGAGTCAAAATCACCGAGTCCTGCGAGGGTGCACCAGAGGAGGAAAGCGAGACTCCGGGTCTTTCCACCGGTGCCATCGCCGGCATCGTCCTAGGCGTCATTGCAGGAGTCGTTCTGGTCATGAGCGGAATCGTGCTATTCCTCAGGAGACGGCGGCGGCTTAACCAGCCCTCAATGGCGGCTGTGAGCATTTCACGGCCTCTCTCCGGGGGCAGAGACGGCCGGCAAATCTATCACAAGTCCGAGCTTGCAGCAGAGGGGGGATCCGCCGAGCTGGCGGGGAGCGAGTATGATCGCGATGGCTACCGCAAGCCTGAGCTTGAGAATACGGTGAAGCAGCTCTGGCTCAAGCCTGTTCCCGAAACCCCTCAACATGAGTTACCCGGATGATTTACGCGCGTTGCGAATAAATTGACGAGAACAACGGCTAGCCGCAGTGGCAGAAACTTCTTCATCGACACTTGATCGCACACCGGCATTTTTTGGACGAACCGACATGTTTCAAAGATGGGTTTATCAGGTTTGCTATACTCAACGTGCTGTTCTGGCGGACCTAGAATTTCTCGATTCGGTTCATCTGAACCTCGTTGTACGAACGGCTTGTTTGAACGTCTTTCCAAAAGCATGCAAAGTTCATCATAATCAAGCTTGTATTATCAAGACTTATACGATAGAAAGATGAGACTCCTATTGAATAGATGCAGATCGTTCTGGCTCTGTGGTATCGTGCTCTTTGATGGCCTCCTCAGCGGACTCGTTGATACGGACGAAAGGCGGAGTCCACCATGGCGGTACCACGTGCGGCTGGTGTTTCCCCAGGACCACACCTGTCCCAGGACCACATTTGTCCCAGGACCATCGCTGTCCCAGGATCATAGTTTCCCAGGGCCGTCGCTGTCCCGGGAGAACACGCCTTCAGTGATCAGAACGCAGACTCAAGCACGGCTGTTAGGAGGACAGCGAGGGAGCATTGTACGCAATTAGCACCAGTGCTCTTAGACCCATATGTTATAGAGTCCGCTAGGATTGCATCAAACTGTTGCAATGCTCTCGCCGGCAAGCTAAATCTCTCCGTCATGCGTTCATGCTCTATCACGCGCCAGTGGTGTGATAGGAGCCAGCCAATATGAAGCTAGATTGGAGGGTATCCTTCCTTCCGTCGGAGCTGACCACCACGAACCGTGCGGATGCCTGTGCTGTTAGAAGCTAGGCCCTTCTGGTATACATGGGAAAGTCTCTAGGGTCTAATTTTAAGAGGTATATATCTGCCTTCATCTCTATAGGTAAAGGAATGATAAAGCCAGGTTATGCGCATATAAAAGCTAGAGGCTTAAGAGTGGCAGCTATACTATATAGTCACCTTAGGGTACTACCTGGGAGGTTTTACTAATTGTCTTTCTGTACGATCTTAATATCTATTCCCCGGATACTATTTATTAGTGGCATGTATTCGCACTCCTCTACCTCTGCTTCAGTTACTGTGCGGAGAATCTCTGGGTCGTTGTTTATCAGTGTGGATGCCCCACTTCCGTGTTATTTGCTAGAAACATTTTCGGATAGACAGTCTCGCTGGCGTAGATATAGATGATTAGGAAGTAAACGTTGCCTCCCAAATTACTTGCCACTATGATGCGAATATATCGCGGAGGTCACATAAAGTGGTGTTGTCATGTAGATGTAGAAAGATGGATAACGAGCTAGGACTACAGTTGAGGACGGGAGCATAAGGTCTCCTTCCTCACGTGATGTTACATATAATGCCAGTCTTAAGCACCAGGCCGGTTCTTCACGTATCACAGATGGACTGTTTTAACTAAAAGAGCCGCTTGTAATAGAGTTAGTGTGCGAGTGCCGCAATTAATCGCTCCTCATCGTTTCCTACAGGCTCTCAACAGTCTCAGCAAATAGTATATCCACAAAAGACGATGCAGGGCCTACAGATCCCTTACGTGCCGCAATGTCGATAGACACCAGTGCTTGTGAGCCCGCGTGCACATTGTTTCCGATATGGCCCATCGACTGTAGCTCGATTCCTGCTGCCAGCGATGGTTTCGAGTTGGTCGGTTCGATCATGACGGTGCCGGAGCCGTCAGATCCAGGGCCCGCCTCTCCCCTTGCCTTTCCTTCTTCAACATCAATCGTGATTTCTTGAAACACCATGATGCCCCCGTACGATGGCGTCGCCTGAGCTTCATCTTCCTGTGCTGCCGGATATGTGCCCGAACCATCTGCCGAGTCCATCGACCTTGTCCGGTTGACATTACCAGACGGCCAAAGGTTAATCGTCGAACCAGACCGTGTGGAATCGGGTAAGGAGAATCGTCGTCCGCCCACTGTCGCCATGGTCCTACTGTTTGACTTGGTCGCCACTGAACTGTCGGCCCGTCCAAACGGCCAGAACTTGGCTGAACGTCCGTGCCAGCTGTGTTCAGATTCCTCACGCCCGTCCCCGAGCTTTACAATATGCCCAAACTCTTGATGCACGCCTCGGGTGAACTCTTGTTGAAACTGCGCCGACACCTGGCGCATCTTAAAGAAGCCGAGAGGCACAAACTCACAGTTTTGACTCAAGAGTACCGAGTGAATGGGAATCACCAGTCGCATCGCGATCATGGTGGCCTCTGCCTGCGCTTTGTCACCTCGGCAAGGTACACTAACGATGGTGGATGTGAGGACGGCGTCTTTAAATAGGGGCTCCTGTGTTCACTCCCGTAGCGCTTTGATTGTGTCCGAGAGCTGACCTGCAAACTCTGTCTCTCGGGCGCTTCGTTGCAGTGAGGCCTCCTCCTCCAAACCCTGGAGTACCTTGGAAACAGACATGTTCTCAAACCTCCTGAGAAACTGCACGTGCCACTTATCGAGAGCCTTGGTCGGAAGAGCCATGGATGGAAGTAGATGGCGGGCACCCTTTCGGACCAGGACCTCAAACCCGGAGCTGACACGGGCTCGGACGGCAAAGAAACCCAGATGAACTCCTGGAAGCATCTGGTTCTGCTCTGTCGTATATGTCGACATGGATCGAAGTTTTGTCTCGAATTCCGGAGTCTGGATCTGCATGCTCGATCTGATAATGTCGCTCACCTGATGAGGCTCAGCGAAACGATAGCCAGCCGACACGAAGCGCTCGGCGTCTCGGTCTGACTCAACGCGGCGGATGAGCAACATCAGCGATCCGCGTCCAGAGTCTGGTTGCCAGGTTTCGAGGCCCTTTTCTGCCATGTCAACGCCGCCCTGTTCGTCTTCGTGCACGCCTCCGTTTCCGGATCCGGGACTTTCCTGAGGGTTTTTGTGAGGCTTTGGCTGTGACCACTTGCCGTTTGCTCCCGTGGGAAGAATCTCATCCCACAAGACGCCTACTGAAGTAAGATCCTCTCTGAGTCGGTCTGCTAGCGCTGCTGCGGCGAGGCAAAATAACTCCCTGAAGATGACGTCGTACCGCTCAATCATCTCGCCGTGCTCGCTAATGAGCCGAATACCACGCCGTATATCTTTATGGGTGCCCGAGTGCGGCAGCCGTGATACATGCTGCCTCATGCCACCAACTAGGATTGAGATTATGCCCCAGTTTCTCGATGCTTGGAACATCCACTGGAAGAGTGGGTGACCGATGCCGAATCCTCCCTTGGAGTTCTTGGTAGAGTTAGGAAGGGACTCTGGCCGTAGAAGTGTAACTGGACTAAATGCTTACCTTTTCCAAGAAGGAGTCGGTAACGACGGTGCTGGGAATGAATCCATCAGGATCGACGAGGATTCTACCGCTATTATCAAAGACGGCTGCGCCAAGTGTGACCTGTTGGGCTCGGAGTGCCGACTTCCTTATATTCCTTGCCCGAAGAATGGCAGAGACGGCAATGATGAAGCAAGCGCCAAGGGACTATACCACCAGTCAGCCACTTCCTTGATGCTATGGGGCCATATTATACTGACAAGACAAATGACAACGATGACAGTTGCGCTCCTTGAGGGCTCGTTGCCTTCAGGCTTGATGTTCTTAAGCCGATATTGAGTTCCCATAGCAGCACACCAATGCATCCCTGATACCGCACCTGCAAGGAAAACGGCTGAGATAGCTCGCTTCCACCACGCGTTGGCCCACATGGCTCTGAAGACGAAAAACATGGCGAGTGCAACAATGCTGGCAACGACAGCGATGAAGGCAGCTCCGACAACATAGGCTGGTCGATATACGCAGGTGTAGTTTTCGATAGAGGCGTTTCCGAGGTAGTGCATGCCGCAGACGGCCGTGCCGCAGAGGACACCACCAACAATAACTCTCCACCAGGAAACCGTATTATTGGTGCCGATTGCGAGAAAGGCTGCTAGCAAGACGAGGATAGGGATGAAGAAGGATACGGCTGTGAATCCGCTAGAGTAGGCGATTTGCATCTCGGGTTCTCCATTGGCAAGGTCGATGGCTCTGTTTCCGATGAAGTGCTGATAGAGGGAAGCAGATGGTGAGCGTCTGACGGATTATTTGGGATGGAATTTACATGTAAAAGGTATATGATAACTGCAACTTACCATGCACCAGATGGCTACTCCGCCCATGGTGACAGCAGAGCTCACAAGCAAGAGGCTGATCCTGAGTCAGTATGATTTTCCTGCGAGCATGGAATGAGGGTGTGGTATACTGGTTGAAGAGACCCCGGAATGCAGTTCTCCTGTTGATGAGCTCGAGGGTCGAGCCAGCGCCGACCAGGCTGACGACGTAGCTTAGAGCAACAAAGCCGGCATTGTAGCTCTGGGACACGATTTGACCCTGGTACTCGCGAAACAAGTCGTGGGAAGACATGGCGGGATTCAGAAACCCGTGGAGGAGCAACTACGAATGGGAAAGAAAAGAGGACCTTTACTTGGCTGGGTGGAACATGATGGGGCACGGGTGGTTCTTAGCTGGCGCCATAGACTACCAAGTGCATGCGCGGTAGCAACGTGGAGGTAGGTAGGTAGGTCGATATGGAGCAGGGAGTCATACCTTACTGGGAACTCGGCTGAGGTACGGAGTACTCCGTAGATAGATAGATGGGCATTGTTTCATGCAGAGTTTGTGACCAGAACAGGCTGGCCCATTCCTCGGTTTACCTGACATGATTTGTCCATTGAACAGCAGCACTCGAAGGGATGGATTGCAAGATTACCCTTTCGCGCTTTATGCATGGTAGGTGGCCACCTCTAGAGACTAAAAACAGACACTCGCCGGCACTAACAGACGGGCTAGTGTCAAGAGGGTGTAAGGGCTTGGCCTCTCAAACTCTAAGTTCGGAGGCCGTCGGACTTGGGAAGTGGAAGTTCCATCTGCGATCTCTCGTTTGGCCTTGCCAATACCTAGGAGAGGAAGAGGAGAGGCGGGGAAGAATTGTTTCTGGGCGAAATGCCTGTGACTTTCCCAGTCTCGATTTTGAAGCATACGCTTTGGTCAATAAAACTCTTGTTGATTCGTTGGAGGCCAGAGATCGGCAGTTGAAGCAGGTCTGAGGCGTGTGAGGCTTGGGCTGTGATACGTCATAAGCATGTGCTTGTGCAAGTTTCTTGTGAGCGTGTGCTTGTATCTCACTCTCCCAAATCTCGAGTCTCGGGTCCTGATACCCGAACAAACATCCATGCCTCAGACTTACAACCCTGCTCCCTGTCAAGGTATCATCTGCACCGGCACCCGATCTAGGCTCACGGAGATCAATCGTCGCCTTGACAGGCTGGTGGGCCTTGCACATTTCTGGACCCTGGTCGCACTAGTGGTGCCAGTGGCTAGCTGAGCCGGGAGGGGGCGGAGATTGCCATTTCATACGAAGACATCCATTGTTGGAGAAATCCTTTGAGAATGACGTCCAAGGATAAAGGCCAGGGTTGTTTGGTGGTCAACGTGAAGATGTAATTGAGGCCTGTCTGTTTAAGATTGTTCTTGGGTGATTTAATCATACGATTAGATCGTTGATCATTGCTTTTCCTGGCAGGTCGATGAAGAATTGTCGAGATACATAAGTCACTCTGCTCGTGAGGCAAGTAGAGCACATTCATCACTTTTGCCCGCTGGTTTGGTTTGACAGTTATTCGGCCCGGGAGGTCGAGGCACGCTAACCGAGACCCGTGACTTCCCCCGCTTTCGGAACTCTATCCCGCACACACTAAGATACCTAAGTTTGAACCACACAAATGGAAGACTACCTGGTGTCCGGCAAAATTTTTGTTAGGGCCCCCCAAAGGGTTTGTTGGGGGAAGCTGATCAATTTTTCCTCCCTAAATGTACCTGGAATATCTCTGATTTACATACCAGCTACCTTCTAGTATTTTGTATGCATTCCCTACTGTACAATAACAATATCAACTGTAGTAGAGTTGATTTTTCGGGCCCCACTTTGCAAGGGGTAGAGTTGATTTAATCGACAGGGGTAAAGTTGATTTTCTGTCAGCCAATCATCATAGCTATAACGCGTATTATGTAAGGATCGCGACTCGGTGAACCGCGTATAGAGGTTTCTAGGCATCATTTACACAAAGAACTGGACGTCTTGTACCCAAGTGAAATTTGTTATTTTTTCCTTCATTATGGAGCCTTTTGTTTATCTTGAAAGATACCGAGTCGTGATATGCAAGAAGTGTGGCTTCGCATGCGTATCCAATGAGGTGCCTACTCATCTACGGACAGGGTTGGACATCTTACGAACGGGAATCGAATCGATAGATTCATTCGATGCCAAGTCTTACGAATGTCGAATCGAATTTCTTGGCGTTCGATTCGCATCGAATCAAATAGGCGCACTCCATTCGATATGCGAATCGAACATGCCACATTTCATTCGACATCGAATCGAACGGCGCTAAGCATTCGATCGATTTTCGATCGATTCGGTCGAACAGGGCTCCCGATTGCAGAAATACATCAGGGGGCCTAAATTTTAGCGTAATTAATCGACGCATTAAGAAGCTACTGGCGCGATCTTATATGATAACCCCAGTATGCTGCATCATTCGCCACGAATCTATCTTATTGCTAAGATATATTAGTGAGTACGTCTATCCCCCCTGAGAGATCTATGGCGTAATAGGTACCTTACAACTTTATTTATCATCCCGACAACAACCCACAATTGGATATTTTATAAAAGTTCGAAGACAATCCATTTTGTAGCTTGGAATGAGGCATCTGGTCGATTTGGGGGAGATGTTAAAGTGCGAGTTATCTTGGCTGCATATTTTAGGAGGTACTGGCACTACCATTATTACGGAGACCAGAGCTATAGCCTCTAATGCAATTGTATAGGGTAGGTCGACACCGGTAACATAGCGGCACACGCAAGACCGAAATATCCCAAATATACACCGATTTTTCAGCAGAATCAAATAAATACAACTAAAAATTAGTGCCTCTAGATTCTCTCATCAAGAGCTTTCTATTATTGCTAATCTTGGTATAATCAGACGAATATTTCAGACTTAGACTTTCATATATTGATATATATGGGACTTATAGTCTTCCTTTATTCATCCAATGGTCCCTCTTTATCTCGGGGACCTGCAACCAAACCAAACCAAGCCATACCCATAAACAGAAGTACCAGCGACTTCACAGGACCCTCGCAGTGCTTTCACTTAGAGCCTCAACTTCAAGTGCCCACCGTTCCGCCTCACATATTCCAGTTTACAAAGAGCTCAAGCATCCATTCTCAATTGACGCCAGATTGGAATGAGACTAAACGTAAAAGCCGATACAGGCAGAAAGACTGGGCAACGAGGGGATGAGACTTTTGAGGCGTGTGCGCAGTGACGCGAGCCAATAGGGCCTTGGAACTAAGAGGAACAGGGAATATATGGAACCTGGCCGCCGGAAAGCTTGCCGTTAGCCTGGGGTCTGTGGACCTGACCAACGAGACCTGTAAATTAGTTGGTTGCGAAGCGCGGGGAGGTTTAGTAGATCAACACTTGGAAGAACCCCCCTCCGCTAATGGCTGGAATAAAGGTTGACTCCTTCGCTACGCTGGCGTCTTCACGCGCGACTGCTTCGGATTGGGACGCGCCGTGTCGTCACTCGCACCGGTGGTCGATGGCTCATTCATTCTTACAAGACTCGGCAAGTTTAACGGCACTAGCAACTCGCGAATTTCGCGTTAACGACAAAATGCGTGTAATACACGCGTGTTATTCGCCTTATACACCTATGCAGCGATGGATGGATATTACTTGACCCTCCGCACGCAGCCTCAATGGCTTCCAACAATATTGTTCAGCTTACTCGATCCGTACGACCGGCTTGCCCGTCTAGCTAACTGTATTACAATATCCTCCGAAACATTCTCTTCAAACAGCCCATTCTCCAATCAGCCAGAGGCTATAGAGCGCATTGAGTTCTCTTCGTCTTCGTCGGCTGTCTCGTCGCCAGCAATGTCGTTGCCAGCGACACCATCGCCCCGTCCTCGCGGGACCGCCGCCGACTTTATCAAGGTTGATTGGACACTCTAGGGCCGCTAAGAGTGGATGAAATGGCCAGGATTCGAGTGCTATACTGGCGGCCAAGACACGAGGGCGTGGTGGCAGGAATATAGGTACTGCGTTGAAGACCATTCCACCTGTCGACAGGGCAATAAGTTGAAGTGGATCTGCGCAGACTACTTCGCACGAGGTTTTAAGAAGAAGTCGGATTTCTACTTCGTCTACTCGACAGAGGCCTCTATTAAGAAACACCTTCGCATAGCCCACGGGATTTTGGTATGTCCCCTAGTCCGCAGCTCATTGACATGCTGACTTAAAAGGGCCCGAACCAAGCTGCCCGTTGCGGGGGAGGCTTATTATTGCATAACCAGACTATTACTTATTTCCTCGATGCTAACTTTAATAACCCTAACGATCAGTTCCTCCTTAGCAACCTGCATAGACAATTCAACATTAAGGGTCTTCGAGTTCTTCTTCTTAACTGGATTACATACCACAACTTGCCATTCGAGATAGTCAATACTAAGCAGTTCTAACAGATCCTACTTTATAGCAACCCACTCCTTGATAAGGCCTATATTCCATCTGTGAAGATTCTTCTTTGCATGCTTGAATCTGAGTATAGAGGCGCCGTTAGGCCGGTGACTGAAGTATTGCGCAGTACTCAATCCCAAATTCATTTCTCCTTCAACAGCTAGACGTCAAAATCATTCGTCTCGTTCCTTGGAATCAATGCTCAATTAGTCGATCGCAACTTCGTCCAGCATCGAATCCTCCTTAAACTTCAACCTCTCACCGGGCGACATACCAGCGCATCGCTTGCCGACGAGGTGGCGGATACTCTTGCATTCTGGTAAATTAATAATCCTGACAAGGTTGGGTACTTCACTCTCGATAATGCAGCTAATAACAACATGTATATTAGGGACCTTATATTGGAATACAGCTTCTCTCCTGAAGAGCGACGGATTCGCTGCGCTTGCTACATTGTCAACCTCTGCGTGCGGGCACTACTGTACGGTTCTAAGCGGGATAACCTGGCTGCAATTGTCGCAGCCGATAGCGACGATTAGGACGACGATGAGGAACGGGCTGATCAAGCTATCAACGAGGCACTGAATGGAGAGATGGAAGACGACGAGGACGAAGAGATACAACCTGACGTTGCTGTCAGCAGCCCTGATGAAAACTTCACGTCGTCCCACCCGGCTCCCGAAGAGATCAACAGCACCACGATCAGGGAGTACAGCCAGAACGGCGCCCCGGGAATGCTTCAAAACATACAAATCGGCCTTCAGCCTAGACCGACCGACCGGGAGCATTGACCAACCCAAACCGACAGACCGAAGGGGACGGTCTAGGTCGGTCGGTTTGTTAGCCACACTGGGCCTTCAGCTACGAGCGAGTCCACAACTGTATGAGCAGTTTCTTCAGTCTCAACGCAAGGAATCTGGCAAGGAATTAACACTCCACTGGGTCTTTAACAACGCCACTCGATGGGACTCGGACATGCGTATGATGGAAAGGGCCCTTCGCCTCCGCCCAGCACTTAACACATTCTTCAATGACGTTCAGAACCGCTGGGAAGCAAAGGGCGCCTGTGAGAATGCCAAGCCCGCAGTTCTACAGTATCGGCTAAGTGGGTACGACTGGAAGATTATCGAGATGCTGGTCAAGCTTCTGAAGCCTTTCGAGGTCGCCACTAAGCAGCTTCAGGGCAGCGGTGTTCCCGGCGTGAGATCGACTTGTGGTAGCTTCGACGAGTACTTCCCTGTCTTCGAGATGCTCCTTGACCACCTCGAAAGTGCTATCGAAGGTACAATCTACGAAGAAGTTGAGGATCCGGTGAGCAAGAGGAGGAAAGACGTCGAGGTTGCCATTTACGCGGGACTTGATAACAGAACTCGTAAATTGTTCAAGGTTTTCATCAAGCTCGGGTGGAAGAAGCTTCATAAGTACTATGCCCTTCTGACCAGTGCCGCATATGTAGGCGCCGTTGTCTTTAACCCTGCGAAGAAGTGGCGTCTCCTCGACCAATTGTGGTCTCGAGTTCCTACTCGCAAGGCGCAGGGTTGGCGAGCCGACTACGAAGAGAAGCTATTGCAGATCTGGGAGAACAGCTACAGTCAACGCGACGTTGATAACGAGGTCCTCGCTACAACTGATGAGGCCTCAATGGATTACATCGAGCGCAGGCTTGCCAGGAGTGCCGCCAGCTCGGCATTTGCCACGACTTCACCTGCCACCGCTTCCAACCTCCGCAAGACCACACGCAAGGCGAAACAGACGACCACGGCGGCAGCGATTGATGATGAATATTCCAGGTACTGCGCCGAGATATCGTCAACAGTCAGTACTACAGGAGCAGACCAATTGACTGGTGGAAGACCAATGCCTATCGGTACCCGCGGCTGTCTACCATGGCTGTTGATATGCTCAGTATCCCATCGTCGTCTGCAGAGAGTGAGAGGACGTTTAGCAGCGCAGGGCTTATGATGGCGCCGTTGAGAAATCGGTTGGGGAGGGAGATAGTGGCTATGGGTCAGTGCATTCGATCGTGGAGCAAGGCTGGGATCTACACGCCTTCGCTGCCGCTGCTTAGCCTAAGTGATGACCAATGGGTTGATGTACTTGCGTCGCTGAAGGACACGAGCGACTTCTGATCTGCCTAGTAACACCTGTTTTCCACAAATTGACTCTGTTCTGCGACGTCTCTTCCCAAATCACGATCATAATGATGATGTTTATTCCGCCCGGAGGGACATTTCCTATAGGGCCCTACCGCTATGTTACATACTCCCTCCATATGCTTCCTCGTGTTGCCTATTGCCCTTACACAAACCAGATTTGGATCACTCCATGTCAGACGGTCCTCTTATTGGCATGTCACCATTTCCTCTAACGTTCTCTACCTTCACGGGGATTAGTCATCTATTCGATCGAATTCGAATCGAAATCGATCGAATCTTGGCATCGAATCGAACGACAGGTGCTTGATTCGATATCGAATCTATGGGAGACGTGCTGGACTCGAATCGAATCATATGTGGCCACGCCCGAATCGAATGCCAAGCCATCGAATCGAATGGCAAGGCCGGGCATTCGATTCGATAGATTCGATAGATGTCTAACCCTGTTTCTGGTCATGTTCTCTGATCTCTTTGTTTTCCAAGGTGACAAGTCGGCCTTCCACACCGGTGATTAGAGAGCCAGAGGATCCCAACCAGATATCGAAATCGGCCGACGAGCTGACAACCACGCACGTCTCTGTGAGGCCATAAGCTTGTCTGATAAGCCACTTTGGAAACACTTTCCACAGTTCTTCTGCTGTCTCTTGGCCCAAAGGCGCAGCACCAGTGAAAATCGTATGGACAGAGCTGAGGTCGTACTGTCGCAGAAGATCCTGCCTCTTCGTCATGAGGATGACAATAGGCGGAACTAGAAACAAGGTGTTGATTGCGTGGTCCTGGATTGCCTGGAGACACTCTTTGAACTCAAACTTTGGCAAAATCACAACTCCGTCTCCTCTCCACACACTGCAATGCGCAATCATGACCAAGCCGTAGATATGACTTAGAGGGAGCAGACCCAGTACATTTTCCATGTATGGCTTCTGGGCTAGCCTTTCACTGGACCGTTCGCGAGATGGATTTTCAAACGTGCAAACTTGCATCGTATTCGTGATAACGTTGTGGTGCGAGATGATGACCCCTTTCTGTTACCAATCAGCCTCAAACCCTGGGAAGTCGGAGGTTGTATGAGGGTACATACCGGGAGACCCGAAGTTCCGCTCGAGTAGCAGATAAAAGCAGCTCGCCTCTTACCCTCACCCTTGTTCCATCTCAGAGCGTCAATGCTTGGCTCTTGTTTGCCTAGCATCATCAACTCAGTCACACTTCCGAACTCGAGATTCTAGGCGCCGATTGGTGGCGCATCTGGCAGCTCCAGAAGGTAAATTCTATTCCTAGCAATACCTGCATCTTTTGCGGCTTTGATGGCAGTTTGCAGAAGTGGCCAGCATGTGAACAAGCACCTCGAACCGGAGTCTTTAAGTTGATGTGCAAGATCGGAGCTTGAGTATTGAGCGTTTGCAGGGGTAACGATACCTCCGAGGCGATGGACTGCCCAAGTCAATGGAAGGTAGTCGATCTGTGCGAACATTGTCAATCAAAATGGGTCGAGTCGAAAATAGTACACGTCATATCAATTACCGTATTCAGGCTGAAAATGCCAGCGACTTTATCGAATTCTTTCCCTTCGTTTGGCTGCCATCCAAGCTCTTTTGCAAGACCTCGTGCGAGAAGTTCCACTTGTTCTTTCACGGCAAATGCAGAAGGCGCTTTGCCCGAGATGCCGCAGATAAAAGGCGCCCTAGATTCGGTGAAAGCACGACGTCCGTATTTCTCATCCAGCATGAAGTCCGCAATAGAGATCGTGTCCGGAGGGTCAATTTGAAGTTCAGGTACCCATGGCGGCGGTTTGAACGGCATCTTCGGAGCCTAAGAAGGTCTAAGAGTCCGCGAACAAGAGTGTATGCAAGTATAGCTCAACTAAAAGACGGAAGAATGAAAAGAATCATACGACGAGACAACAATCAAGGTGAATAGCTCCAAATGTCTGTTGCATTGACTCAGTGACCAGAGGGCGTCGGCACAAATGGCAAGCGGCAGAGCTCCAATAACCGCCGATACGTAATCTCAATTCTAGTCCATTAGCAATGAGAGCGAACTAAATGTAGCATTTTTCGGCCTCTCGGCAGTGACCTTGACTAGGTCCATCATCCTCGGCTTGTCATCCACGGCAAATGCTGCCGCTAAGTTGTATTTTGACTACATCCCTGGAGTCACCCGCACCTCCTGCTCCGGGGAACCATATCCAAGACTATCGTACCTGTGGAGAACGCAACCACGGGGAGGACGAAAGCCTCCACAACATCTGTACAACCAATCGGCTACTACGGCAAATGCAGCTCGCAAACAGATAACCCATCTGATAATCTGGGTTCTGAGAAAGCAGATCCTGTGGGTCATGGGCCATCAGCCAAAGCAAATATAACGGGGTGAAAAAACTATGAAGCGAATCCAAGGGCCCCACTGTGGGCATGCGCACTGGTCAATGTCAACTGTCGACATTGAGTTGTGTGAGCAAGATGTTTCGTTCGACTTGGACCATTGGATGCCTTTGCGACTTTAAACCTGACTGCCTCGCTGCGAACTATCCGTTTCAGCGGTGAGAAATTCTAACATTATTAGCCCAGTGAAAGAACCTCAGTCTACGAGATCTGGCTTATGACACCTGATGAGGTCACATGCGTCCAAGTTGGAGACAAACAATTCGTTACTAGTATGTTGCTTTGACGTAGAATGGAGAAAGTATATTCGTCCGACTTGTGGTCAAGCTGCCCCCGACGACCCGCGTTGATGCAAAGGATTAGGTTTTCAGATACTACATGGTGGCGAGAAGTCGTACTTCTTTCTCCTCACGTCGCCCACATTAGCTCACTGGTATAAGGAGTAAATACGATTCGTTCACGCTAGTTTATTAAAATTATGGGTGATTTTTGTCGTACGCATTTAAATATCTCCAGAACCCCTCCACAGGGAAGGTGTGTTGTCAGTATTTGATTTAGCAACATGCTCAGACAAAATCCAACCCCAGCTCGGAGTGTCATTCTTTACCCAATACTATGGAAAGTACCCTGCTTCGTTTACAGGTGGTACGTTGTCTGTCGCAGGTAGGGTCACATGGACAGTCGACGTCTTATTGGCAGAGCTCACCATCGTCGTCGCGGCCTCTGATTCAGTCTCCATGTCCGAGCTAGTTAACTCACGGCTGACTAAATCGAAGCCTACATGGATACGGGCAGTGTCATTGCCGGTTGCATAAGCTGCTTGTTCAATGAGGGCGATACTGTAGTCTGCGGCAAAGTACAGATCTCGCAGCTTATTCAGAGCTTGGATGCACTGGAAGAACCCGGACGATGCTGCCACCCGGATCGATTCCTCAGCTGCCTTCAGGTCCACAAGGTGGGCTGTAAGAGCTGGGAGAAGGACCGTGACTCCGGTCAGTGGCAAATATTGAACCAAGTCGGCATCATCCAGACTCTTGACAATAGTTGTGATCGCTGTCGCGGCTTGGCGAACGATTTCGCGCGACTGTTCGGTCTGCAGAAGAGCTGCAGGAGAAGCCAAAGGCCGTGGTGGAGTCTGCGACATTGCCCATGGTCTATGTAAGGTAGAAAGCGCTGCAAAGAAGATCATATGAAGTAAAGATCGATGGAGGTTGATAGACCTGTGTTCGGTGAGCGATTCCTGTCGCAGAAGATTCTCCGGTAAATTCTTTCGCCACTGATTTAGCTCCCCGTCCCAATGCCTGATGTCTGACGTCTCCCAATGCAGTTCTTTAGGTACCAGCAACGATGAGGTTCTATCAGTTGCGACACCTTGGTTCCGTTGCAAGATCAAATAATGCTTGGACAGAATACGACCAACGCAGAGGCATAGATTGACTTTGGCAATGCACATAGTCGCAAGACGCCTCTGCACCACTGGGTCTCTTGCAACTGCGCAATCTGCAGCTACACATGTAATGCGTTGCGGAATCTCAGCGACTTCGAAGTCGTCCACTGTCAACATTGGAACATTATAGTCCTCGGAGATCTGAAATGGACGGCGCATACCGAGCCCAATCATTCGATCTCGCATATATACCGACCACCAAATCCTCTTCCGTAGCTTGAAGTCCTTTGTGGCTGATTTTTCTGGTACGAGGTGCAATCCAAGCGCATACGCCTCGGAAGCTACCACGCCCATCCAGTACCACGTATCCTTCTGGTCGTCAGGAGTCTCATAATAGAATGTCAATGTGAGAAGAGCTTGAATAAGAGAAATTCGGTCCGGTTCGCAATCCAAAGTATACAAGAGCTATCTCTGTCAGCGGTATTCGATTAATCTTTGCCCGGGGATAACATACTCGAACCTTTTGAAATAGTTCTTTCTGCGCTGCCTTTCTTGTCAAATACCCAGCGGAATTGAGATGTGACATGTCCACGAATGCCGCCCCGGCGAACATGATGGCCTGGAAAAGGATTAAGCTCATGCTGCTCAGAGCCATCTCATGTCCATTTAGTACCACGAGGAAATCACACAAGTCTATGGAGGGCAGGTAAGGATACACGAACTCGATGTAGGCTTTGGCCAGTTCGTTGCGAAGACTCGTGTGGGGAATTGTTAATGCACCTTTGTTCTTCAGGTACGCAAGTTCGTCGGGCCCTATGTGCGAAGAAAGATGGCTCATCAATGACGAGACATTCTCCAGTATGGCGTAAGGAGGTTGGAAGAAACCTTTGAAGGGTTCGCCAAAAGTGAACCGGCGCTCGAGAATGACAGATGACGTGTCAGTGGTGAAACCACCAAATGAAGTACTCTGGCCGCATTCTTCAAGCCTTGACCTCCTCATTTATTCTATCTAGTCTTGGTGAGAATTAACTCTAAGTAGCATTTTGCAAAAGACTGGAGAAACTCACCATGAAGGTTCGGAACATCTTCCTGAACGG
>NW_025764578.1:0-22425 GCF_021365365.1 Ilyonectria robusta
CTAGAAGCTGCTTGCTAAGCCGGTGGCAATAGGGGGCAACTTTCATCTTTAGTAGCGATATCCCTATCCCTTTGAGTATAAAACAGGGCCTCTATGACCCTCAATTAAAAGAGGAACAACCTTCTCAAGATATATCGATTTAATCAATCACTCCTGCTATTGCATACAGCAAATTGCGTATCCAACATCTTGCAAAAACAACAGCAGGAAATCTGTTGAAAACGCCTCAATAGGGGCAGTTTCTCGTATGACGTTTATAAGATTAGCTGGGGGGGGGGGGGGGGTGATCGACCTTGGCTAACTTGGGTCTCGGTATCTCGATTTACTAGGCAATTATATATAAAAATAAGTATTATGGGCCGTGCAAGCTCAGGGAATATCCCACTATACCTAAATCCACCTAAATCCACTCCATTACATCCACTTTCAGGTCCGAATGTAGTGGATCATTACGTAAGCTGAGCGCGGCAAAGTGGATGTAATAGAGATGGGCCACTTATATGTGGTCCACGTGGATATGCAGTGTAGTTGGTTCGAGCCTTGATTGCAGTATCTCCATGTCGAAGATCGGGAGAAATACTTACTAGCAAGCCAATCGGCGAGACCGAATTGCGTCTTTTTTCTTTTTCTTATCCGAGTACATAGTATGCCCAATAGCGGGTAGCAAACCACTCCGTAATGTGTGTAGTGCCCAACGGCCATATGCCCCAAAACGGCCAACAATTTGGGCTTGGCCATTTTGGTAGAACTAGGGAGGGATGGACCCATAAACGTCGCTTACATCCTGTCCTACAGTGCGTATTGCATGATACAATCCAACTTTGTAACATGCTACTCCCTGCTAGCCGTCATATATTTTTATACATCCGTAAGCTGTGTCTCGGTAGCTCGCTTTGCCCTTGCCGTTAGATCATATGGCAGAACTTCACGAACTTCACAGAGGTAATCGGGCGGGACGATATCACCACGAATTTGGGCATAATTAGGGCACTGGGAACAGTCAGAACTAGACCTACAGTATCCGTAGGTGACATTAAATATTTGCCCCCTGTCAGGTATTGTGTTCCTAGCTAAGCCATGTAATACCTGTTGTTCTGAGCTTGCAACATTGCGTGATAATGATGAGACTCTCCGGCAGTTGACAGAGGCAGCTAAGGAAGCATGGCATGTGAGAAGAAGCTATTCACAGAAGTCTAGGCCTCCTTCAACGCAGGAGAGCAGTAGCAGTAACAGACACTAATGGAACCGAGTTCACCGCGGGTAGACACCGCTCTGTTTAATCGATTGCGTACATTCCATGACCGAGACCAATTACGCTCATACAAAAGAAGCGCCGTTGGCGCCGATGACCTGCCCACTAACCCACGAAGCATCTGGGCCTGCTACAAAAGCGTACAAGCTGGCTATTTCGGAGGGATCTGCCAGCCGGTTGAACGGGCTCTGAGCCGAAATCCCCTTGATCATTGCCTCTGGCTTTCCCTTCATAAAGAGCTCTGTCTGCGTAGGTCCAGGAGCTACACAATTCACAGTGATACCCTTCGGCCCCAACTCCTTCGACAGTGCACGAGTCAAGTGCTCGACGGCGCCCTTGGATGATGCGTAGAGCCCGTAAACGGCGGGCAAGGCGCTGTTGCTGCAGATACCCGTCGAGTTGAAGATGATTCGGCCACCGTCGGGAATGTAAGGAATCGCCTTCTGGGCCAGGAATAGAGGCCCTTTGTAGTTGAGAGAGAAAGTCTTCTCGTACAGATCCTCGGTGATGGCGGCGAGCGGTTGCAGCGGCATGATGCCCGCGTTTGGGATCAGGACGTCAATGCGACCAAATTTAGAAACGGTAGCTTCGACTAGCTTCTCAATTTCGGACACGTTGGAAACGTCTGCCAGAATGGCCAAGGCACGATCGGCGCCGATTTCCTCGACCAGAGCGTCGGCGGCACTGCCGTCGCGGGAGTAGTTGATGACCACTAAGGCACCGTCATTGGCTACTCGCCGGGCGATGGCTGCGCCGATGCCCTTGGAGCCACCAGTGATGAGGACAACTTTGTTTTGAAGGGACATGTCGGCTAGGTTTTGCGTTCTAGGTGTGAAGAGGATGGTTGATGGTTGAATTTGGATTTGATGCAATAGAACTAAGCCGATGAGTCTGGTTGAGTCAAGAATGTTAAGGTATTGAATCCATTCCATCGACAAGCAAGACGATGGTATTTATCTTTGTGTAGTCATCGTTTATCCTCTCGTGCTCGTGCATTCGGGATCGCATGAAAATCCCTAAAACTGACTCGTGCGCCGAGCTTGTGATCCATGGTGTTCGGCTTGTATGTCCTAAGGGTTTTGCGTTATACCCGGCCGGGTCGTAAGCAAAGAGCTTACTCCGATAACGGCGGGACTGGGAAAGCGGTTATACCCGATGATAACGCCCAAACTGCACGGATTTGACGAGTAGTTGCGTAGCTCGATTTCCGATCGCGGCCTATTGGCGGAGCTTGTTTCACCGACTTTGCTGGGTCCACATGGCTACATGGACTTGCAGGGTTTGCGTATTTCCTGCACAAGTTAGTTGGTTATTTAGCATTCACTAATTAGGCTGCTGCTGGCGGCCTATCTGAAAAGCGAATTGCTTGTACAGAGTGCTATTTACACAAATCGGATGCCAAGGCAAGCTGCCTGGTCTCCAAGGGTGACTGTGATTTTGGACCCACCGCTGGTTCATTCCAGCCCAACGCAACGGAACTGGGCTGATTGCTATTATTGGTGGATTTGGGACTGGATCCGCTAGTGTGAGTCATCCGAGATGCCCAGGGCTCCTTCCCAATTGGTCGTCGCTTGCAATCTGGTTTAAAATCTTACATGAACTACATGGATGATATCAGCGGCGCTGCAGCCATGGCTTCCCTTGATCTCTCCCAAAGCTCTCCCTGCGGGTGTTAGCGGCTGTACAGATACTAAAACTTTAGTTCTCCTCTTGGTAGCAAGATTACCTTCGGTCGGCCTTTCCCAAGACAGAACCTCGCCGATCCGTATGCTCAGCAAGGGTATGCTTAGGCAACAGCAAATGTACCTGAACGATGTCACAAATATGGATATGCTGCCCACTCCAGTATAGGGTGGGCACGGGTGGGCGCGATGGGTGGCGACACCAGTGGCATGACATGACACCAGCTGCGTGCGCTTCTCCCGGCCCGATGGCGGAGTTACAGTAGCTTGTGGCGAGATAAGACAGGAAAGAAAACGCCTGTTCGGAGGCGCCGAGCTGGCGGCTACACGAGCGAAGGCGTGGGTGATATGTTCCCACTTTGTTCCCGAGGGAGATGGAGTAAATGATGGGCTGATGCTTCACTAGACCACCTGTATAGACTAGCAACTATAGTGACTATCAGGGTTTGGACATCTCGCATCCACAGACAAATTGGTCCTCACGTCGCTTCTGTATCGTTCTACCAAGTTGAAATGGCCTACAGACTTTGGATGTTTTACTCGGCGCACATTAGTCTATCTTGATTCACAACACGTTTTCCAACGTATTGTAGAATTCTTGTCATCCCTCATGGCACACCGGTGCTCGCTAGTACTGTGAGCGAGCAAAAAGGGCGACTTTTCTACTACTATCGGATGAAAGCGTATATGCGTACTAAAAATACTCTGGCTCCTACGCAAGACGGCATTTTGAGGAATCGATGTCGGGTGACCCTTGATGCTCTCGGCTACTGCAAGAGACCACAGATAAACCGGCATACTTATACTAGCGTACCAGGGGTCGAGCTGGGGCAACCCAGTTTACGTCTAGTGAAGTTGTCATTTATACGGTCTCTTGTTGGCGATGCCATGGGAACGAGAACTAGCACTAGCTGGAGGTGCTCAAACTTTAGGTTGAGACAATAGTAAACGGCAACTTCCCGAATTTCTTATATAAGCGATCTCTTCTCGATTGGCTACAGGGAGACTGGAGACTGTTTCCGGATTAATGCGTCGTCTATTTTCAGATCACAAGCAGCGTTTCCGGTACTCGGGGGGTTTAAATCAGTCAACCTCCCAACCTGATTCTCAGGTTGGGGGGGCCATTGACTAGGAAAATATCCCTCGACCGGAAAAAAAAAAGATACCTTAGATTAATATGTAAGCCCCACTAAGTCAAAAGTCACTATCTTTTGCTGTTGAGGGTAGGTCATAGATACGCTTAGCTGTAAAAATTTAGTACATTGCTAACTATACTAATTAGGAGGAAATTAAAGTACCTTGTTTTTCCCGGTCGAGGGTTTTTTTCCTGGTCAATGGACCCCTCAACCTAGGAATCTAGGTTGAGGGGTTGACTAATTAAACCCCTCGAGTAGTGCCAGCAAAGGCAGGCAAGACGGATTTAGGTGGTCAGAGCCCAAGCTTGCTGGCAGAGGTAAGTTTCATCATCTTGGTGACCCGCCAGGACATTGGGATTTGGGATTGCTCTCCTTCGAATAAGACCTCTCTTTGATTCATCCTAAGGGGCCACCGCCTTCTTCGCACGTGGACGAGTGGGCTCATCAGCATACAATTATGAAATATTTATCTATGTCAAGCTCGTCAGTACGGCAGTGGCTCCAGATCCAATCCGTCGATAGCGAGCTTAAATGAGTCGTTCCTCGAATAACTTCCACCAGCGTCGAGATCCAGTCGTCCTTTGATACAATCGCGGAAATCAACATCGGCGAAGATAATGCCATGGTCGTCCTCCCACTGAGGACCCGCAAGCACGTCGCCAAAGGGGTCCACGATGCATGATCCTCCGCGGCATGACCACGAGGCCTTGCTGGCAGGCTTGTCCTTTGTAACCACCGAGTTGCTATTGGTTTGCGTGGATGTTCTGTTCTCATTATCCGGGCAACTAAGCACAATTTCGTTGCCGTCCTGGTCAAAGATAGACTCTCTCGGCAGGGTAATCTCCATCTCATCCTCCTCGCGACTGACCGCTTTCCTCCTTTTACTACCAGGTTGTTGTCGTCTTCCTGATTCTCCGTGTCCCGCACGCACATATTGCTGCTCAGCACGAAGCACCGACCCTCTACGCTAGCAGTACGCATAAGACTGAGCCAGGCGTCGCGGGCGTCTGCTGTGGGGGCGAGATAAAGGTTGATATTCTGCGCGTAGAGGGACTGGCGAAGAAGGGGCATGTAGGACTCCCAACAGATAGCGGCAGCGAGGTTAATTCGGACGCCGCGGATGGTGGTGCTCACGGCGCGGAGGGTGCTTGGGCTACCTTGGGCCCAGATGAGGCGCTCGGTGCCAGTCTAGCTATATTAGTGGTGTAGTTAATCAGGTCCAGGGGACTCACTGGCATAATCTTGCGGCGCTTTCCAATAATGCCTTGGTTCGGACAGATATAGATGACGGAGCAGTATAAGCTCCCCCCAGCCCGCTCGACAAGACCTGTTACAATAAAGACACCCGTCTCCTTTGCAACCCTCTCCAGCTCCTCCCTTATCCCATCACCACGGAAATCCTCCCCCTTATTCACATCCAACTCCCTGCAAATCCACTTATCTCCGGCACCAGCGCCGTTGCCGACCGTGTCGCCGAGGTCAACGGCGCCCTCAAAGTAGGAAGCGAACTCATCGCGACCTTCGGCGGAGCGGCTACCGACGACCGAGCCAAAGGCGCTACCGCGGGGATAGCCACCCAGGAAGGCCTCGGGAAGTAAGAGAAGGTCGATGGAGTGAGAGGCGGCACGACGAGCGAGGTCGGAAAGGAGGGAGAGTGTTTGGGATATTGTAGGTTGGGTGCTGGGGGATGCAGTGCCGAGACGGATGGGAGCCATTGTCGTTGCTTGATGAATGGTCAGATATTGATAAATGTGCAAGTGTGAAGAGGGGGACGGATGAAGAGGAGAGGTTGTTCGTTCTCAGCTATTTGAGTAAAAGAAAAAGAGAAAAAAAATTGACTCATATCTACCTTCTTCGCTCCAGCACGTCGAGCCGAAAGGCAGGGGTCTCGTTGGCTAAGACTGGAGATGCATGCCTTACTCCAGTTTTAACCCCGTAAGCGGAGGCTGAAGCTTGTATGCATGGAACATGAAGCTTGTGATAATGTGCACAGCGTATTATTAATTCATAATTTCGTATGAATCAAGTTATTTTAAGATCCCTGTAGGTTGGTTATTATATAATTCCAAAACCCATTTTTCCCTGTTCGCCGATGTGACAAACATGCTCGCTTGCTAATGCTCTCTCTCCCAAATTAGATGGTGTAAATTAAATTATGCTGCAAGGCTGGCCTTGAAGTTAACGAGGATCTTGACGTGGTTGTCTTTGTCGTTGATCAAGGGTTGGAAACCCTCGTCGACGATCTCGCTCAGCTTGATTGTCTTGATGATCATGCCAGACAGGCTCATCTTCGGGGTACTCGAAGCCAGGCTGCTGGTACAAGAGCGATGTGAGACTAGTCTAGTAAAGTCTTATTTTAAATTTGCAAGGCATCTTCGATCCTGAAACTTTAATCCATACCGGCTTTTCTTTATCTCTCCTTGGTCTCATCTTGTGCTATTCTCTGTCTCAAGTGCCTCTAGCCCCTGGAGCAAGTCCTGCTTCAGATCCTCCAACCCCTCGACTCCTATACTGACCCTCAGTAGCCTACGGTCAACATTGGGGTCCATCATCGCCCTCCACTCAATGAGACTCTCCACGCCGCCGAGACTCGTCGCGTGATCGAACAGCCTTAGCTTGCTCGGCAGCCTTTTGGCACCCTCGCTGTCCTTCATCCACAGCGCGAACACGGGGCCGTACCCACCCGGCATCTGCTGCCGCAGCCAGCTCGTCTCATCCGCGGCCCCAGGCTGCAGACTTGCATGCTGCACGCGCTCGACTACCGCTGCAACAGGGCCAGAAGCCTCAGCTAGCTGCGCCGAAAACCAGGCCACCAACGCCGTCGCTGTGGCGCTCTGCCGCTTGACCCGCAGCTCCAGTGTCCGCAGCGACCGGATCCCTAGCCAGCCCTCGAGGCTGCCCATTACGGAACCGACGGCCATGCGATCGTGCAGCAGCGCCGGCATCCGCTCGCTACACTCGTCCGCGTGCCGCGGGTGTACCGCCAGCACGCCGCACAGCATGTCTGAGTGACCGCCGAAGTACTTGGTGCCGCTATGCATGACAAAGTCAGCGCCCTGAGCGAATGGGTCCTGCAGAGGCGGTGGGCCAAAAGTCGCGTCTACGGTGAGGTACGCGCCTGCGAGGCGCGCCTTCTCGGCGTAGAAGGCCAGGTCGACAGCCTCGCCAGTGGGGTTGAGCGGTGTCTCGACGTGGATGACGTCGCCGGGCTGCAGTTCAGAGGCGTCGCAGTCGAGAGGCAACTGCTGCAGGCCGGTGAGGCGGGACAATAGGGCGACGACACTGTGGCAGCCGTGGTAGCCGCCGGTGATGGCGATGCGGCGCGGGTTCAGGTGGATGAGGAGGGCGTGGAAGGCGGATAAGCCGGATGAGTAAGTGACGGCGGGACCACCGAGGAGAGAGGTGAGGACAGCTTCGAGACGGGTAGTGCTGGGGTTGGTGATGCGGGAGTAGACATGAGAGTCGAGGGGCGCGGTGGGCTATCAGATATTAGAACAAACGGAAACATATGAGATCCCCGGCCTGGCAGCGAATAGGCCAGACGAATTGGCGAGATGACTCACATCAGTATAATCCAACGGTATCAGCCTCTTTGGGTCATTATTATACCGAAACGTCGTACTGACGTGCATGGCTGGGGCGACGGCCCTGTGCGCAGAGATATGATCATCAGCGTGCACGGCTCGAGACGCCAGCGAGAGTGCCTCATTGTGCGACCTAGCGCCGGGCGCTGACATGTCCTGCGGTGCGTCGGTAGGGACACTAGCGGCCGGAGCGGCGGCGATGACGGAGGCCGCAGCAGAAGGTGCGTCGGCAGTCATTGTGTGTATGCTGTGTAGATGATGGCACTGTGTGAGACGGCATTTGCCTGGGGTTTTATACAATGAAGTAACTTTCTTAGAAATGTCAAATATGACTCCGAATCGGCGGCCCATAAGTCCTTGAAGCGGGGGCTATGGAAGGCTATCTCCAGTGTTTGTCACGCCCACCCGGTCGCTCCCTGCGTAGTCACTCGGGCGGACTCCGGAATCGGAGTCCTTGGAGACGGCGACGACATCGAAATACTTCGACCATTTGTTATCTAATTAACTTCATGCATATATACTCTGGCCAATGTTGCTGACAGAGCTTATCTCTCCCTTTTGGGCGACACCTCTGGCTGCCAGCAGTTTTTGTCTGCCATCAGCCCGTAGCTCTGAGAAGCTGTAGCAGCTCCCAATTAGATGTCGGAAGGATTGCCCTAAATTTGGTGCGATGACTTCTAGCTCGTTTTCTTCATACATAAAAGTGAGATTTGGGTGGCAGGTCACTGCTCGGAGCTAGAGCGATCTCGGCAAGACGCTCCGTTGATAGCCGAGCAGGCCGGCAATTACCTATCGAAAACGCCTGAGGAGGCCAAGTACTGTATCTTGTCCACGGCTATTGTCGGAATAATTGTAATTGGAAGTGGAAAGGACCCAATCTATCAGAGGTTTCGTAATACAGGGTCTCAATCCAACAGATCCAGAAAGCGCTCTCCATTCTATCCCAACTACTCCCCAAGGAGCCACGTTGAGCGATTTTCTGCCTCCCCCGGATGGCGGATGGTTCGCCTGGATGCAAGCCCTCATGGCCCATCTCGCCATCATCAACACCTGGGGTAAAATAAACTCATTTGGCATCTTCCAAATATTCTACGCGACAAAGCTCGCCCAGTCTAGCTCGGAAATCAGTTGGATCGGCTCCATACAGGTGTTTTTCCTCTTCGTCGTTGGTGTCTTCACCGGACGTCCGACGGATGCTGGTTACTTCAGGGCCATTTTCGCAACTGGCTCGGCACTTGTAGTTTTAGGAAGCTTCATGGCCTCTATTTCGACAACCTATCTGCAGCTCTTTTTTTCCCAAGGAGTCTGCACCGGGTTAGGTATGGGCGGGATCTTTTGTCCTGTTATGGCTGTGTTGTCGACGTACTTTTAGAAAAGGCGGAACTTCGCCATTGGGATTGCTATAAGCGGCGCTTCAGTGGGCGGGATGGTATATCCAGCTCTTGCACCTTATCCCTCGAGTTGGCTTTCCCTGGACCATGAGAACAATGGCATTTGTTCAGTTGGCCACATTGCTCGTTGCCAACATCTTCATGAGGGCCAGACTTCCTCCTAGACGATCCGGTCCGCTCGTCGAGCTATCCGCCTTTAGAGAACTACCATATAGTTTATTCACCATCGGCATGATTTTTGTAGGTTTATTGCATATTCGACACATGGCAGCTGCTGATCAGACAGAACTTTTGGGGGGTGTATTTTGCCTTCTATTAGTGAGTATCCATGCATCTTGAATTCAATTACGCTAACATCTTTTAGTCTCGGTCGTTTCAGCCGGGACCAACTATTCTATGACTATGCTTCGTCGCTCAACCTCCTCATTCTCATGAATGGAGTGGGAGCAATAGGGCGGGCGTTGCCAGGCTTTCTAGCCGATCTGTATGTTGGCCCTCTCAATGTCATCACACCAGCCGCCTTTGTCTGCACGATTATGCTATATTGCTGGACGACTGTCGGCTCTCCAGTAGGATTGTATTCTTGGGCAGTTATATATGGTACGTGAACCTATCAATAAATAGCAGGATGCACCCACTTTATCGCCGAGTGGACGGATATGACTGATTGCTATCCGCAGGCATATTTGGAGCAACAGTACAGGGACTTTTTCCTGCGGCTCTGTCATCACTTACCACGGATTTGCAGAAGGCTGGCACTAGAATGGGCATGGTCTATTCTATCATCAGCTTCGCAAATTTGACTGGGCCTCCTCTTGCCGGTGCTCTAATTTCAGAAGGCAATGGGGTTTATACGTACGCATTCGCTTTTGGTGGAACTTGTCTATGCATTACCCCAAAAAGAACAACGATTATGAAAGAAGCCACGACATTGCGACCATCGCTCAAACAATAAGCGGTTGGGCAACATTGGGCAGAAGTAAGTCGGTTATCTGCTGAGGCCACCCCCTGAGTCTATGTCAATCGCCGTTTGGTAACCGGCAATTAATTTTTGGTGTGAAATCGAAACACGCTAGCAAGCCATGGGGTAGCCGGCAATTAAAATCTGGGTAGCCGGCAATTAGCGGTTCCTTAAATACAGGACGTAGAGAGGATCTGAAAACTGGGAAATATACTAACCTCGATCATGAAATTACAGCGATCTACTCATTTTTCGCTTATGTATCATATTTAGGGAATTGTATTATATCTTGTTGTAGAAGTCAGTGTTGATGTTCCTTGGCTGACAGGGGTAGCCTGCACAGACCAACCAATCAGAGCGCTGTTTACTCTCGTGAGGATGTAGTAGCTGCAGTAGCTCTAGTACTGGCAATCAACTAACAAAAGTAAACTGAATTCAGGAGAAGAGTAAAAGGAGCGTAGAGTAGCAGAGAATTGAGTAGAGTTCCCATTCAATTTCATCTTTCATTATTACATTAGATAGAGTACTTTTCACACTTACAAGAACTCCGTGTTCTTGGTTGTCGCACTTATAAGACAATTGTCATTGGGTGCAGGATTGAACCACATCTCCGAGCACTACCCCACAAGCTAGGCAAGGCAGAGATCAAGAAGGCACAGGAGTGGGCAGCTAAGCTCGACATCATTCGGGAACAGGATAGCATCCTCGAAATACCAGTTTTACCCAATACAGATACACCAATTAAAGCACTTAGAAAACCCAAGCCCGGAGGATTTCGATATACTGCCACGCCAAACTGTCATTTTGTGGGCTCTAATTTGAAGAGAATTCGAGAGCATCTCAGGGACACTCACGAATGGAATCAAAAGCTCAAAGGTAGTCGCCGATCAGCCGCGCAGGCCGAGGAGGAGCAGGCTAGTGCGCCATGGAGAAGTGGGGTCCTCTATCAACAGCTCTTCGCCAAGAGTCCCCGCAGCAAGTACTTCGAGGTTACCAGAGGCCAGGACCTTAATAGTCTGGGAGCCGAGGAATAGAGGGTAGAGGAAAATATCCAAGAGGCATTGGAAGCGTTCCAGTCCAAGGCGAAACACATTCAGAAGCAAGAAGCTGAACATATCAAAGAGCAGGGCGATTTCGCTTCCCCAAATACATAGCTCCGTCGGCTAGGAGCAACCATCCACTTAAAGGAATTTAGCGGGAAGAAGGAGTTCTTACGGGGACTCATTTCACTCAAATACACCATTAATCCAGAAAAGGGCGACGACGACACCGAGCTGCAGCACATACATTTCGCTATCAAGCGTATTATTCGCCGTGCCATAGCTGCTACGAAGCCGAATATTATATCGTAGAATGTATTATTTAAGGCCAACCGAAAGAAGCTTAACAAAAAGCGGACTACACCCTTCCATTTCAGGTTTAAACAGGTAACTCGGAAGAGGTATATTACGGTATGCCTACAGCTATTTGTATATATTATCCAATATATAGCTTTTAAGAATCCGGCCCACCAACTACTATTCAAGCTCAGCCAGAAGCAGTCTGCTGCATATAATACTATAATACAGCATATAGACGATCTAACAGATATATTAGAAGAGAATAACAGCAACCTCAAGATACTACAGGTAGTCGAGCTGTATATACTACTTAAAGAGGCTATATTAAAGCTATATATCTCTATTCTTAACCATTTTACTAAGATTACTAAGTATCAGAGTATTCTTATTAGCTTCTTAATAGTTCTGAGTATTTGTATCAATAAGATATAGGAGATCTATAGTAACTTTACACCAAAGCTTTCCACTATTATAGCTATCTCCCATCTTCTACTTATTAAGTATATTATTAATTAAAGAGTCAAATCTATTTAACAGAAGAGAGGACAAGAGTAAAGCAAAGAAGATACAGAGGAAAATAGCCCGAGTTATTTCAAACTTATCTCTAAGATAACACGCCGATTTATAGTTAGAGGTAGTTAAGGCTGGAATACTACACTAACACAGTTCATTATACGGCTTTACAATTACAGCATAGCAGCAGATAGAAATAAGGCCATAGAAGGTTCAGTTAGCTGGGATAGGAACGATACTATATACAAGGGCCTTCAGATTAATATCCTTAGCGTCCAGTTAATACTCCAGACTGCTCTACAACAGGCGGAATCATTACTCTACATAAAGTTACTTTTCTACTGGAATTTCAAGAACCAATCCCCCGCCGAGCTTAGGCTACCTAAGATCCCATAGAATAATCTCATCGACAACGCTGCCGATGCTACCATAGGCCACTCGTTCGTGGAGAGCCTCTTCCAGTTTGACCCTATAAGTGAGGGTTAGCTATTTCGAAAGATATAGAAAGATAACAAGCTCCGAAGAGAATAGGTCCAGTCTGACTTAGAGTCCGGATTTAAGCTCCATAAAAAAGCTATATTGCGCTATGGTATAAACGTGGAGGAGTTTCTCAAGGTTCTCTTATTTATTACTCACTTGACGGGCGGACAGGAGACACCTTTGAGTTCAGAGACAAATACCATAAGCTCTAGCCAATTAAAGACTCGATTTACCATAGAGGCCCATGATATTCCTAATTCGGCGATGACCCCCGGTCAAAATCTACGAGCTAAGCGATGACCCCCCGACAAAATATCCGCGGGCTTGATTTAAGCTGCCCCTCTCCTCCACTCAAGCCCTTTATTAAATAAAAGGTTACATGAGTAGAGCGTTGAATTGAATTGACCCCCTCGTGTGGCGGCATAAGACGCGAATTTGCATAAACCTCTAATACACCGATATCCTGGCCTTATTAGTCAGATGACCACAAAACCCCTCCTGAGAAAAGAGGCCGGAGGATCCTACCTAGATCGAGAACAATCATGCTTGGGCTCTACATCGTTTTGATTCCTATCGGCTTGATCGAATTGATCGTATCGGGTCCAACAAGCAGTTATTCCATATATCTTCGTTATAGGAGAACCCTCGACTATCTCAGAGATGGATTTAGGGTCAGGGTCAATCTTGTCGTTTGGATGTTCGGTTGCATCAGGCGCGGGCGCGAGGTATAACATAGCAGATATGCTTACTGAAGCAGTAGCGCCCACTACAGCAATGCACATAGTAAAATTTAAATCAATCGATAGAGATAATTGTAATTTAATATATAAATGTATTTTGGATAATTTTACTTATACTGGCTTCTAATTAATATACTATTCTCAATTAAAAAGTAAGTAGATTGTTAATACTAATCTATGTATAGTGGTATTCTAGTTTAGCTAGGATATAAGCTGGCTAATAAAGTATAAAATAAAATAAACCTGCCTTTTATTAGAAGTGTTGAGATTAATTTGATAAAGAATAAAGTAAATGGTATTCTAGTAATTACTATTATATATAATAAGGAGTAAAAAGCTAATTATTAGATTATACTTAAAGAGAAAAAAGTAAAGAGAAGTATTAAGAATAAAAGAAAGTTAAGAATAGTAATAAAAATAAATAAATAAAGTAGTTAAGGTAATAAATATAAAAAGAGAAGGATGCTTGCTTATAGGTATTACACAGCTAGACTCATTATCTTTATAAATGGGTACTATTGTAAAATAGAATATTATGGTATTATATTTTTTATTTTTTTTTGCTATTATTTCTCTTTACTATAGGCTGGACATTTCTTTTAAAGGAAGAAAGAAAATATTGCTAGTAGGAAAGAGCAAAATAACAGCACTAGCAGATTTACCAATTTAACTAAGCTTAGTATATATACAATATTATTAGTAATTTGAACATTTAGCTTCTTACTAGTTATGGATGAAATGGTAATTCTTGTCTTTATAACTTGGTTCTTTTAATATCTAAAATAATAGATACTAGTACCATTCTGCTACTTCTAGTGCAATTCCACACTTCTAACCACCAAGATATTAATATCTCTAAGACAGCTAATAATAAGAACTAGGCTTAGCTAGCCTAAGATCTAAGCTATTTAAGCCTATCCCCTATTATATACTCGCCCCCAACTGCTAATACTTTAAGTACAATAACTATTAACACTATAGTAGAAATCCAGCTAGGTATTACTACTATTCTACTATCCCCCTTTTCACTACCTAATTAGCTGATATTATTCTTTATCCCCTTAGATAAATACCTATCTTAAGGCTAGTTTAGAATTGATAATTAGTTTAATAAGATATTTAAAAAGAATTATGCCCTTATTTCTACTTTCTCTTAGTCTTAGTATTGCCCTTCTAAAGTTTTCTTAGATGGTAATAATATTAAATATGGAATTATATTGCCTGTATAATATTCTAGCCCTTACTACTATAATATATTAGCTTTTAATTTTAGTAATTGGAACTTGCCTTTAGCAATAGGGCTAGAGCTATTATTCTTGTTAAGATCTTTAAGTTTATTTGGCTTTATAATACAACTATCTCTAAGCCCACCTCATCTAATTACCTATAGTTTCCTTTAAGTAGCTGAGGATTAAAATCTTTCTGGTGGAATAGACTTTCTCTAAAGCCTGGGAAATGTATATAATTAAATTTTCCGGGTATTCTTTAAATGTAAATATAACTGTAAGTAATTGGATTTAAACCTTAGTTCTTTATTAATAAATATACTATTCTAGGTAAGTATATTTATAAGCTTAATAAGCTAGAGGAGGTGTATATACTCCAGGAGAGGGCTTACTCCCTCCAATAGCTACTTCCACTACTTTTAAATATCCTTTAAGATAGCAGTATTAAAAATCCCAGCTTCTTCTTCTACTAATAGCAGAACTTTCTCTTATATAAGCCGGTATAGCTACTCTCTTTTTAAAAGATACAAGCTGCTCTTATAGAGCCTTCTATAACAGTTATATAATAGTAGGATATTAACAGTATTTAATTTGAAGCTAAGAGCCTTACTGCTATTTAACCCAATAATAACTTTTACTTATTTTTCCTCCCTTTCTTTTAACTAAATCTCTTATATTATAAGGTTATTTAGCCCCATAACCTTAATCTTTTATATATACAATACATTCCCTTTGGTTCTTTCCATATATTAAATGCCTACTTTTTTATTTTCCTCTTTTTTCTAACTACTACTAGTAATAGTTAAAGAAAAGTATCTACCTCTTTTAATATACTATCTCTAAATTAATAAAGAGACCTATATAACTAGATTATCCTCCTAGTAGCATACAAGATTATATCTAATTTCTTTTAATAGGAGATTTCTAAAAGCTTTAATATTATATATGTAAAATTACATTTCTTCTAGGAAAATCTAGGGATTGTATAGTAGCAGGTAGAGGATAAAAGCTAATTATTATACTTAATCTATACCCTTCCTAGCAATAATCTATCTTACTTCTAGGATGCAATTATTAAGAAGGCTAATATTATTTGAATTTAAATAAGGCGGGGCGAGTTAGTTACCTACTTTTAAAATCCCTATCTATTCTTTTAATCTTATAATCTTAAGAATACTTTTACTTATACTAGCTTTTAGCAAGTAGTTAATCTTTTTTAAGATAAAGTTCTAATAGCTCTTAATCCTACTTATGTTAATATTTATTTTTATTAGTTAAATATTAAAATTAGAGATTATATTAGTAACTTGCTATTGTATAATTGTATAGGGGCTGAATTATATACCCTCCTCTAGAAGAGTTATTACAATTACTATCTTTACTAATAGCTTTAAAATTTAATATTTAAAGCCTAATTTAAAGTATAATTCTTCTAATTATTTCTTCTTTATAATGCTAGAATTTATACCTTAGCTAGAAAATAGACTTAAAACTTAAATCCAGGCTATTTCAATATCTAAGAGCTAGCTGTTATTCTAACTAAGGCTTATAATTATTATAAAAAACTCTTTTCTATTATATTTAATAATTATAAGCTATATAAATTAGGATTTCTTTCTCTTTTTATATTAAATAAAGGTATAATTAAATTCTTATTATATAAGAGTTAAAATTACTAGTAAGTTGCTATATCTTAAGTAGACTAAAAGTAATTTTATAGAGTCTAGAAGGTTAATAAATATTATATAAGAGCTATTTTTTAACTAAAAGCCTTAACTAACTATAGAATCTACAAAAAGATAACTTTTTACCTAGATGCTATTATTTCTATATAGAGCTGGAGCCTCTTTAATTCTATTTAGAGATTTTATATAAGTTTGCTCTTCTAGGTAATTCTGTTAAATTTACAGATTAATATATATTATTCTTTCTAAATAGTTTATATTAAAGATCTTAATGTCTTTATATTTATATAGGCTATATGTATTATCTTACTTTTTAACTATTTCTTTTAAGAGATAGAACTAGTTGAGGCTAATATTAATATTAATGCTAATATTAATAATAATAATAATAATAGAGACAGTTATAATAAAAATGTGGATGATAATGTAGAATTGCTGTCTGCTTAGTAAGTTTTTATATTTTATACTGCCTAGCTCTTTTATTAGCTGCTTATAGATACTTATAATAGCAAAATAGTATAGTAGTATAATAATTAGATTTAGCTATTATTGTAAAGAGTTAGGATTTAGAGAGGCCTTCTTAAAGAGTAGTGCAATCTTAGCCTTAATATAACTATTAATATATATAAAATGCTTTATATTTTGAGGTCCCTTATTAATTAGCAGTAAGGCTATATAGCTTTTAAGATATTAATATAGTTATATATTTCTTAAAGCCCTCTTTAGCTGTATTTAGTTGCTTTATTAAATATTTGGGTACTTACTATCTCTTAAATTATAGTAGAATTCTTTTTTTAAAACTGGCTTTAAGAGGCTTAATAAGTATTTAATTATGAGTAGAATAAAGAGGGGTAAAGGCTTGTAAGTTAGATTATTTAGTTCTTAATAGAAGAGATTGCTTGAGTATATTATTAGTATTTTTTCTTTAAAATTTAATTATACTGGAATTGGGTATAGACTAATTTTAGATGCTAAGATATCTTAAAACTCTAATACCTATAGTAAGTATAGGTAGATTTAACTGTAGATAATAGTGCTATAATTACAGCTTAAATAATTTGGGAGATATATATTAAGGTATGGACAATATATATTATATTGCAATAATTACAGTAAGATAATATATTTAGGGGAGATATACTTCTAAGGAAACTTCCCTATTAGGTAACAAGCTAGAAGTATCTACTACTAAATAATAGCTAGTTAAGTTTCGTCCTAAATTATCTTTTTAATTGCCTAGGCTAACTTACCTAAAATAGTTAAGATTTTATATATATTTACTGCATCTTTAAGAAATTCTAAAATATTATTAGCAAACTAGCTAGGCAATTTAATAATTGCCTTAAGCTAATTTTAAGCTTTTATATTACTATTACCTTTAATAGCAATTAGATAAAGAAGGTTAATATAAAGTATACTTATAATACCTGGTATTATAGTAAGCTAGTATTTTTCTAGATCTAGTATTAGGTATTTTATTTCTTTCTATCTTATTATAATAGCAATATACCCCTAGGGATAAAATCTAGTTAATATTACAACTACTAGTATTGCTATTTTAATAGACTAAATTATAATATAAGATTAAGAGTTTTAAAATAGATAAATTTTAGGATCTTAAAAGGTTAACTTATTAAGACTGATTTAAACTTATAATTGCAATAGATTAAATATATACTAGTTTATAAAAGGTTATTTATTACTATTACCTTTATAGCCTATAGTATATTATATTACTTACTAGACCTACCTAGAATGGTAATAATGGTATGTTATTATATATTACTTTATAAAAGCTTGAAAACCAAGTTATTAATAAAAATAATACTAAGAAATTCCTCCATATTTAATACTAGTTATAAGAGTATTTCAAGCCTAGGATGTTAATAGCCTACTCTTACTAAGTAATTCTACTATTATCCTCCCTACTTGCTATAATATTATTAAGTTGCTAAATATAATTAAAAGCTTCCTAGGCCTTAACCCGGGACTCATCAAATAGGCTTACTAGGCATAGTAAAGGCTTAACAATAATAAAAACCAATATAACCTACATAATCACTTTACAGCAAAAAAGAAGTTGACAAGTTTAATAGAGCTCTTGTTACTCTTATAGCAGTTTTTAAGTTAGAAAGAGCCAATATAATGGGATGTTGGGGAGTCAAGTAAGTAGTAGAAATAGAGGAAGAGAGAAGAATCCGATATCTGTTTTGAATAATCCCAACAAAGCGTGTCAACTTGTTAATCCCTACACAAGCTGCCCGTTTTGTTCTCCCGCTTGGCTACCTGTTTCAAGTAGCTTCACCTCACCCAGCAGATTAACCTGCTTTACACAATCCAGCCGATTCCTCCATCAAATTATGATAAGTGGATTTATTTGTGTATCTGGAGAGTGCGAACTAAGGGAGAGGGTTTAAATAAGCGCGTATAACTGCAGCAAGGACCTCTTCGGGGTTATGTTTAGCAATTACCAGCTTTTCAGCTCAGGCCACCTCCCTCTCCTTGACTTTGATGAAGGCATGTTGAAAGACCTGGCGGGGATGGATCAAAATCGCCAACGCGCCTTTATACCCCAGCTCAACCGCTTCCATCTCTTGCATGCCTGGGATGCTAATAAGCGGCATCTGAGGGCTATCTCATCTCTGTGCATGCACCCAAACTTTGGAATCCGGAAAGAGGTCACATTTCGGCTCGATGTTATCCTTGCTATGTGGGCTGACGGCGCACTGGAGCCCGAGAGGAGTCCTTACACCGAGCCGATATCCTGGGACGTCCCTCTCGATGCCGGAGCTAGTAAGCTGCACTACCCCTTTTAGGTTATTCCGACCAAAGTAATGACCTCTTTTGTATCTACGCAAGCTGCTCGCTCGATCCTTCCACTCGACCACATTTTCCAGCAGGTAACAAGGAAAGAAGGCGAGCAGCCATCCTCTTCAACCGACCCTATCCGGCAGATACTTGCGTTCTATACTGCTCAGCTTTTCTGTCGCCTCCTCGTCTATTCGCTTGACGATGAGGAGGAGGAGTAGAATTTCGACAATTGGATTTGGCGGTCGGTCTGGACGGTGCCTAACCGTGAGTCCGCGGTCATCGAGTGCGACGCCGCCGCACTTGATGACCGGCTTCACCACTCGCCATTGGTCCAAATCGCCGCAGCCCCCTGTCGGCTGCCTCCACCGGCAGGGGACTGTCGCACTTGATGACCGGTCGCACTTGATGACCGGTCGCGAGCCAATCAGAGAGAGGCAAAAAGGGGCAAAAGAGAGAGAGAGAGAGAGAGAGAGAGAGAGAGAGAGAGAGAGAGAGAGAGAGAGAGAGAGAGAGACCTTTTCTTTTCTCTTTTTTCTTCTTCTCTTCCCCTTACCCTTATCTTCTTCTTCTCCTTTCTCTTTAAGCTTAAAGAAAAGAAATAAAAGAGAAAAGATGGCAGCAGAAGAAGAAAAAGATAGGGAAAGAGCTGCCCAACTGCAGCAAAAACAGCTAGCAGCAGCAGCTATAGCTTCAAGCCAAAGCTGGCTCTACTACTATCCCTGCCTTTCTATTCTTATCTGTGCAACTCATGGCTACGCTGTAGCCGACCTGCCAAGTCATCTATTAAAGCAGCATACCGACCTTAGCTGGCCTATACGCCAGGCTCTTGCTAAGCACTATAGCCAACAGAACCTCAGCGGCTCTGGCTGGCGGCAGCAGCTACTGCACAAGAGGCCGGAAGGTAGCCAGCAAGGCCAGGATCAAGACCTAGAAGAGGCAGCAGTAGCCCCCTTTGCCGGGCTCCCTATCCACTACGCATTCCGATGCCGCAGATGCCCCAGCTTTCTAACGGTTAACTGGAAGCTCTGCAAAACACACTGCAGCCAGCTCCACGCAGCCGGCAGCGAGCAGGCCCGAGCAGGCCTCTGGTATCAGGCTCCGGCCCAAACCTTCTTTACACAGCCAGCTAGGCGCTCCTACTTTCCTGTTAACCTGACTGCTGCTGCAATAGCCCCAAGCTCAAGCTTAAGTTCAAGCTCCTTCAGCCCAAGCCCGAGCTGCAGTATGGAGCCCAGCCTGCCAGCACCGCTAAGAGCCGGCAATGCTGAGAATGGAGCAGAGGCACAGCAGAGGCAGCAGCAGACAGCTCAGCTTGTAGCAACTATTCAGCAGCAGTGGGAGCACGAGCAGGGCGAGCAGCAGGAAAAGCTGCTCCAGATGGCTGAAGGCAGCATATACAAGCATGAGATCACCAACTGGCTGCGGCGCACCGGCTGGGTTGATCACTTTGGCTGCCGAGACCTAGGCCGAATCCACGCCGCCAGCCGGATGCCGCAGCAAGCAGACGAGCCGGACCTACAGATGCTTGTTGAAGCCCTAGACCGGGTCTTCTTCCGCCGCTGCATCGCCGGCCTCGGGGCGCTGCCGCACATCGGCCGGCTCTACCTGGCCAGCCCCCACCTGCAGGAGACTCACAGCCGGCCCTTTGGGCCCCTGCAGGAAAAGGACAGCATGGATCGATATCTGCGCTATAGCAAGCGCTTTCTCTGCTACTGCCTACGGGTTCGGACGCTTGAGCCGGCCGAGCTAGCCACACAGCACGCTCTTATTCTTACCCCAATGCAGCGAGGCCAGCTTGCAAGGCTTGCCCGTCGGCTCGAGCAGGCCGTGGCGGCAGGCTGCAGCTATAGTAGCGGCAACAACAGCGATGAGGACGAGGACGATGAGGGCGGCTGTAGTAACAGTCATGACAATAGCAAGATAAGAGCCCAGGTTGAAGAAGAGGTCCTACAGGCTTTAGCCAGCTTTTGGATGCAGCGCCTTCCTGCCGACCCCTTTGCGAGCCCGCTGTGGCACTTTGTCGCCGTCCTGGGGATCAACAAGCAAACCGGGCAGCTGCAGCCGGCCCATCTATTTACAGGCACTCTAGCCGGCCTCGTATATACAGGCCGAGCTGTTGTAGCCGAGGCGGCGATCCCCAGCAGCCAGCGGGCGGCACTGACAGATCTGCCCGAGCAACTGCATGCAGCAAGAGAGAGCTGGCTATGTAAGACCAGCTTTGCACCAATGGGCTATATCTTGAGCCTGCTGCTCTACGGTCGGAAGATTGCAATGGAGACCGGCAGCCGGCTTGCAGTCTTGTGGAATGCTGAAGGAACCCTGCTTTACTACCACGGTCAGCCTCTTGCAATAGATAGCATCCGGCAGCTAGTGGCCAGAATGACGGCAGATGCTGAAGATCTTCTATGGGAAAGACTGCTATTCCGGCCCTCCAGCAGCAGCAGCTGCAATACGGCAGCAGGGCCAGCCGGGCCCTATATACAGCAGACAGCCGGGCTTGAAGCTCGAGGCCGCTTTCTCATCCCTCTAGCAGCTATTCGCGACGATCTGACCCAGACCCAGCGCGGCCAATCCTTTATGCATACCAACGGCCTGCTGGGGCGGGAAAAGGAAATACTCCAGAGCCTTGTGGCAGGCCCGCTGCAGAAGGAGTTCCTCGACAGCAAGGGCGAGTGGAAATGGCCCCGGGTCCAGCGGTATTTACAGCAGGTCAAGCACTTCCAAGAGCTGCTGTTAGTCCTCATCCATCTAACCAACCAGCCTCTTCGAGGGCCGGAAATCACCGGGCTGCGGCTCGTCAACGGCATCAATCGGGACTGCAGCGTATTTATCATCGACGGCGAGGTCGTCTTAGTCAGCCAGTATCACAAATCCCTTGCCCACTTCGACAGCCCTAAGGTTATCCCTCGGATGCTGCCGGGCCGGGTTGGGCAGCTTCTGGTGATGTATATACTTTACATCCAGCCCTTTACAAACCGGCTCGAGAGCAGCCGGCTAGCCCTCCGCGATAAGGTCTATCTGCCGAGCAACTTTATCTGGCATCAGCACGAAAAGCCCGGTACGCCCTGGAATAGCAACTAGCTATCTCGAGCCCTTGCCAAATAGACCCAGCACTATATCGGCCAAAGGATTACGCTGCAGCAGTGGCGGCATATCGCTATTGCCGTCAGCCAGCGGCATACTCGCGCCCGAGGGCCCCAGAGGGGGTATTTTAGCACAGCCAACCAGGCAGAGGATAAGAAGGAGAAAGAGGGCGAGAGCTATAAGAATGTTGAGGATCTAGCTGCTACACACACAAGCCATACAGCTGCCGGCTATAAAGTGACTATTAAAATCCTCAAGCAGCTAACCTCTAAGTTCTTAGAGGTCTTTGGCTAGGCTAGTTAGCACTAACACCACTTTCTTAGCTATATAGAAAAAAGAGAAGAAGCTGCTAGAAGGACTGGAGAGATTAAAGCTTAAGAGGAGGAAGAAGTAGAAGATAAAGAGGAAGCAGTAGCAGCTAATATAAAGATTAAGGCAGCTAGAGCTCATACTAGCATAAAAAAAACAGTCAGAGGGAAGAAGAAAAGTAGGGCCAATCTAAAACTAAGAGGCAGAGCTAAAGAGTAGAAAGCCTTTAAA